>NW_027468640.1:13065639-13143139 GCF_046254945.1 Alosa pseudoharengus
TTTCACCTCCCCTCTACCATACAGTATCACTGAGAGGAGCCATGACTGTTTCTCTCTTTGTTTTAGCCCTGTTCTTTGTGTGTGATTGTCGACAAAAGCATACAGAACACATTTCAAACAAATCAACAGAATCAACAAACATAGAATGAAAATAATTATCAAAAGTCATCCTTCATATTATATTATGTATAATACATAAAATGTCATTATTATGAATTCAGATCCACACATATAGGTGGCCTACATCATTTGAAGAGGACAAATAATTATCAAACACAAGCCAGCCATCCGTGAGGCATACATTAGGTACAGCAAGAAAATTACACCATACTAAGAAGCATAGAGCTCCGGCATGAAATGAGCTTCAGAAACACTTCTTATTTTTATTTTAGTTTTTATTAATGGTACGTTTATTTATGATTCTGTTTTGACTTTGTGTGTGACAAGTGTGGCAATGTTGTTTATTGTCTTTTGAATGGTTGTATACATACTGCCCTCTTGACCAGGCATGACTTTATTCTTATTTTTCCCGGGATGAAATAAGGTAAATAAAAAAAATAAATATGAATAATAAAATATGCAACAAAATGAATTGACTACACTTTCAACTACACAATGAGGGAAATCATCTTCAGCAGCATACGGCAAAATAACAGTGTTGAGAACAAGATAAATCCGAAGGATTCTAGAGCGCTACGCGCTCCGTGCTCCGCCCTAGAATCTTTGATAAATATTTGCCATCGACCCCTATTGAAACCATGTCCCCATGATGGGGGAATGTTGTGTCACAAAGACAGATTTGGAAGACCGAAATCTGAAATCAGTATGAAGGATAATCAATACACAACATACTTTCTTTTTTTTCCAGTGAAAATATATGTTTGGTTTTCAATCAAATAAGTGATCAATCATCCTGCTGCCTCTTTGAAAACAGATTGTTGTTGTTGTTCTTTTAACTATATGACCTGATCATTACACATATTGAGTCTGTTAGATAATTACATTTGATTTAAAACGTATGTCAGAATAACACCGCTCGACAGTACCCTGGAGATATCCCATCACCTCCTGAACACTGTTTCCATCAACATCATGGATTATGGATGAAGGAATTTAGGCAAACGGAGAGGCTAAATTTAAATTTGCATTGATGCATTCACTTTATCATTTTTTCTCTCTCATTCTCTCTCTCGCTCAATCTCTCTTGACATCTTCCCAGAGGTTGTCTGCCTATGGTCCAGATCAGTGTCAGAACAGAGCCAGATCTGGGCCAAAAGTGGGCCAAAGTGGGTCAGTTTTGGGAAGTAGCCTAAACACGGTTATAAACCAAGCGGTGCTAAGGCCTGTTTCACATTGCCTACTTTTACATTACATTCGTGCTGCGGCTCAGTTGTGTGCACATTTAAATTGCCAGTGCACTGCGGCTACTGCCCAAACTATATCTTTTGACATTCAGTCCGGGCACCCAAACCGCTTATAAAAATCGCTGGCAAACATTACCTTGGTTTGCGATTTTCATCATGCATCTCAAATGTTGCCAAGACCAGACCAATCACCTCTGCAGTGTCTCTCTGCAGTTTGAGCAGACAAGCCACGATTGCAGGGCCGGAGTGGGGCCACTTTTCAGCCCGGGAGTTTCAGGCCCAAGACCGGCCCACTTTTTTAGTGGTGGTGGAAATTGGATAAATAAGGCAACATTTCAGCTCTTACTATCCTGTAGTTTTTATTATAGGCTAATATTCCACTATTCCACAAGGACAGGTTGATAAGTTAACAAAAACAGGAAGGAAGAAATAAAGCATTTGAAATGTATCCCACAATTCCACTAAGAGGCATATTGAACTACTGTATTGTTTACATGTTTTTTTCTGCATGGGTCAGCTATCATGTTGTTGTTTGGTGATTTGCTCCTTTACTACACCCACTTCTGAGCAAACAAGCCATATAGGTTGATCATGTAGCCTACTGCTGTCATAGCCTACTGTTCTTTCTTCCATAAAATAACTTTAATTCATATGGTTAACTCTATTAGTCCCTATAGTCATATAGTCCCTATAGGCTCATCATTTTCAGTGGGGGACTGGCTGATCTGCTGCTCAGGCTACTTTTGTTTTTAGGCCTATAGGCTACTGCATACACAGATCAAGCTTGATTTTTGTTATCAATATTTCTCATCCAATATGGCTATTCATAAGTCTATGAATAGCCATATTGGATGATACCAAAATGCTAATATTTTATTTTATTTAATATGTTACTTGCGAATAGGTTGACAACGCTACAACGTCCAGTAGGTTATTAGCCCAATTACGGCGTTATAATCATAGCTAGTATTGTTATATATATTACCAGTTGCCACTTATGTCTGTCCTCTTCAAAAAAAATTGGAAGCATGGCACATTTGGCAGCATTTCCATCCAATACTTTTCGTCTTTTTTACCTGGCCTTTTCAGTCCCTCATGGCATCTTTCTACCATCCATCCTCCCTGACGCTTATCACTACGGTAGGGCCGGCCCGGCTGGTATCTGAGAAAACTTTTTAGGAAAGACGGGCTATATGGACCCAACCAATTAACTCTTCTTGGGAGGGGAGAACAACCCATGCAGAGGCTGCTGTGTTAGGCATAGAATGCGAACGTGTGTAGCCAACTTTAAGAGAAGATAGATTAACGTGACAAATGCCAATATTTTTCCCTCGACCGGCCCAAAAGTGAAGCGGCCCACCGGGAATTCTCCCGATTACCCACTCCGGGCCTGCACGATTGTGACTGATGGTGACCACAATTGGGACCAAGGGCCCTATTATGACCGTCTAAAGCGTATCGTCACTCGTCAAAAGCTTATTCAAATTTAGTAGGATGTCCAGTCCACAATGGGAGTAGGCGAGTTCGACTTGCGGCAGATCTGTGCAGATCTGACTTGATGTGATGCATGCTGGGTTAAACACAATGCATACTGGGATGGACGCAATGCATACTGGTTAGAAATTCTGTCCGACTTCTGTCAGCCGGGGAGGGACTTACCACCCTGACACCATGTCACATGACCTTAAAATATCGCGGGAGTCTTACCTAGCGTTCATGGGCTTCGGAAAAACCTTTCTCCGAGTGAAAACATCATCATTCCGCGTCATTCACGTCACTTAATGTGTGAGTCAGAGGTCGGAAACTGGGGCTAGATTTTGCTAACAGAGTTGCCCAGTTAGGGGCTCGTCATCACTTTTGTCGTCACGTTGTAGTTCGTTTGTAGTCCATGTGGCCTTTCATGTCCAACAGTTTTAATGTGAACTTGGGAATTTGCCCTTTTTATCACTTGAAAAGCTGCATATCTTTCTTTCACTTCTATATTTTAAGCAAATACAGTTGTTTGTTTAGGATTAGTGAGTGTATGTTTTACCCTTTGTTGTGGCATCCGTGTTTGTCACACATTCGATGGCAAAGCACTTGAACACTTGCTGTCGGAAAAACAAAGTAGCCATGGGGGCGGTCCTTGTCATTCCGAGGTGCTCTGAATGCACCCTTAGCCTGCAGTCAGATCTTGCAGTTGCCTTCCACGAGCTGCACGAGCTAAAACACGCCCTCATGACGTCAGTTCAAAGACGTGATCGGGCCATTTGGGAGGAATGTCCTCATGAAAATTATGACGAGATCTCATGCTGCTTCCTTATGTTGGAATATGTGAAAATAAACAGAAATCGAAGGGATACCTTCTTATACGTGATTTCTGCAACAATGGTAGGCTAGCCTACTGAAAACGTTTGGATATTCTGTTATTTTCTGCTGTTGGCTAAATAGATAGACACACATATAGGGGAAACACTTGATATTGAATTTATGTGCTACAATGCAGGCCTGTTAACTGTATGACAACAGTGGTTTATTTAAACTACATCATAAGAATTTATTTCGTCAGTCATCATGGTCATTTTAATGAGTAAGAATTAAAGTTCTGCTGTGTTTATTGCAAACAACATTCCGCGATATCTCCCGCGATGTCTCCCGCGAGTCACGTAGGCAGACTGTAGCCTGCCTGTCCGGGATGAGCTGCCCTCTGTTGTAGCTCCTCCCGGCTAGCCTCTGAAGATCACGTTTACGTAGAAAGCCAGACCAAGTCAGACTCAGTCGAAGTCGAACTCGCCTAGTGTTTTCGTTATCTTACGTTGAGCGCATGGCGCAACAAGGTGTTCCTAGGTTTTTTTAATGTCATGGGTGTGTTTGGGGCGTAACATCATTTAAACCAATTAGAATGACATCTGTCATTCCCTTTGACGGCGCAAAGCGAAATGTCAAATAAATGCATCGGTATTTTGACATTCAATGGCGCATTTGAAGGAGGCTGCTTGTGAGACCGTATGGAATAGTCATTCCACTAAACCAGTGTTTTTCAACCACTGTGCCGGGGCACACTAGTGTGCCGTGAGAGATCATCAGGTGTGCCGCAGAAAATTACCCAAATGTCACTCACTGGTCCAGAAAAGCAACTGTTGCATCAAAGAATTCATAACCACATGCTCTCATTGATTGTATGATTGCACTATTTGTGGTATGCAGGCATTGTACAACGGGAGCCCCAGTATTCACAGAATCATCACATATCCAGTTCATAACAACAATTAAATTAGATATAGTCACCTACAAATGAAACAGAGGGCGCTTGTTTTATTGAACGGGTCTTGCATAGAAGCCATACTAAGGCCATATCTGTGTATTATTTGAAATTTTAGGCTATGGTATGTTTATTTTTTCTTCACACAGGATATAGTGTGCCGTGGGACATTTTAAGTGTCAAAAGTGTGCCGTGGCACAAAAAGGATGAAAAACACTGCACTAAACCATGCTTTACTAAAACCTAGCATAGCCATCACGCATTTGCACTCCTCTATTATTTGAACTCATTGGCAAAGTGAAACTAACTTCACCATGGTGTCAGTCAACGACAAGACAGTTATATGCAGTTACTTTCACTATTGACTGGCAATGTACCATCGAAAACAAAAGCTGGAAAAAGCAACACTTACCCTAATATTGCTCAAATGACTGAATAAAAAAAACATTTATCCTGCAGAGGAGTTGCTTATATCTCGTGACAGTGCGTCTTCAGCTGTGCTCCATAAGTGTCTCTCGCCTCTCCCCTAATCACTTTTAACCGTCATTACCAATTTGCAAATGATGGTGAATAACTACTCATCATGAGATGTACAGTATTTCGTAATATCTTTATTCTAACTAGAAATGCAATTCCAAGGAATTACCAGTGCATGAAAAAAAAAAAAAACAATGCTAACCATGTGATGTAGCTAACTTAACTAATAATTTTTAGCAGTTAAGTTTAAAAAGTATAAAAGTTACAAAGATGAAAAATACAAAGCCCAGATGTCCTAAGTAAGACCTACGTAACATAGTTTGAATGAAGTTTCTACGTTAAACGGTTGAAGCTGCAGTAACTGCGTTAGAAGAAGAAGATAGGGTGACCAGATTTGGGTTTGTGAAAAAGAGGACACTTTAGTGGGGGGGTGTGGCCTCAAAAGACTATTTTGAAAACATGAAAGTTTTAAATGTGCAAAAACAATAATTACAATAACAGCATGGCTTTTGAGCTCTATACTCGCAAGATACATTTGGATGGCGACCCATCTTTAATGTTGCATAGCCTATCTCTAAATTTGATCCAAGGTGTTTCTGAAAATACATGAATCTTTTACAGTAGCTCTATAATTTTGAACAATCTGTTTTAGAGCTTAATAGTCCTGACCTATGAAAACAGTTGTGTTGATGGGGACTGTTGTGGATATGTTGTCCATTTTCAATCTATCTATCAAACCATCTATTCAATCATGTCTGGTCTATTATTAGGCCTACCTCTTTTCAATCCATTATTATTAGATATTTATTTTGTAAAGAAATAGGCCTACATCTATCCCTCATGTTATGCCAACATATTTCATTCACCTGAATATAGGCTGCAGTAGATAGAGGATTATTGACATCTGCTGTTGTCAGTGTGCAGGATATCCCTTAAAGGCAGTTTAAAGGTTCAGCTAAATAAATAGCTCAGACAATGGCACAAGTGCCGTTCGTCATGTTACAGTCTATGGTTATGAGGTTATGTGCCATCAAAATGATTTTGGAGACGTAAAGTTAAGGGCGAAAAACTCTGTCACTTTAGCTGATGAGCTCTCACCCCGTTCGATGCTTTGCTGAACATTGTGTAGCCTACCTGTAGGTCGTTGGCACCTTTATTTGCGACCGACGCGTAAGTGCCTGCTTTGCAGGTCCGGCACTCAGCTTCATGTTGATATCGACCGAGACAAAAACATGCAAATTTACGTTTTAATTCGTCCTTGAACTTACACTAAACAAGGAAGTTTGCGCTATTGAGGTGACTGACGGACCAATTAAATGTTTGAGATTAATATCGACCAATGACGGTAGCTAAGGTCAGGCTCTACACCCTACACTTTCCACTCAATGCAAAGCGAACTGTAGGGGGAGGCCGTGACTAGTATGTGAACGAAAGACATAGATATATCCATGAATGAAAGAGAGAGCAATGCAAATTCGCTGTAAACATGTTTGAGGCTAGAATAACAAAATCCCGGACTTTGAAATTCCGCCCAGACACATTTTTAGGTTTCAAAAAGAGGACATGTCCGGGCAAAAGAGGACGTCTGGTCACCCTAGAAGAAGAAGAAGAAGCCTAGGAAGAACAGTACAGTGCATTTTCATGCACTGTAATTATGTTTCCCATTGTAATCGTGCAAGTTGCATGGACGTGCGCTGGTGTGCGTTCATGAATGATAGAAGGATGGTGCGTGCACCTGCCAATATGGCTGTTGACAATGCGCTCTTAAAATAACATATAAACAACTCGCCATAGACTTCTGACCAGATGTACAATAGCGATTTTTAGACAATGCGCTAAACCACTCCAAAAGTTGTTAATTGCCTCACCCCTGGGCGCATTGTTTAAAAAATAAACGTGCAAAATAAGGAATTATAGTTTGCGCCGGGTGGGAAACGAGTTTTACGCCATGCGCCAGGGTGCAAAATACAGCCCCAAGTGTTTATAAGAAGACACCTGCCTGATTTTTTCAGTGTGGATGATACTTTTTTACTTCAGATGGGACTTTTTACTTCAGGTCAAAATCCTGACAAACCCTTTAGCTTTTAACGCTCCAGTTGCTTTCCAGTTTAAAAGTCCATTTCCTGTCTGTGTTGTGCATTATTTACACAGCTCTCATTGAAGCTCTTTCTCTGTGAATGGGGACAGGTGATGGCATGGAGTACATTCAGACTTTCTAAGGTGCAGCAGAAAAGCCTGTTCGTGCAAGGTCACATTTTCATTTAGCTCCACCATGTAAGGAAAAGAGTGTCACCTTTGTGCTAAATGTACAAGGCAGAAATGGAAGAAATAGCGGACAAATATACATCTAAACCCAAACATGACGCTTGAGATAACGGTTATAAATACACTCTTAAAACAAATGTGTTGAAAACAACACAACGTGCGCTGTTTTTTAACACATCTCTGTGTCCAGATAGGGACAACACATTCATTTTAAGAGTGTAGAAATGTTAGAAATGTTAGAAATTACATTTGTTCGCATTGTTTTTATATTTCGTTTATGATCATTTACAACTTACAACAACAATTTCCAAGGAAAGTATGCTGCCCTGCAGCAAAGTATAAATGCATAAACCTTATTCATGGGTTTCACCAGGTCCCTTTCCACAGGTGTATAAAAGCACCATGATTATGAATGCAGGCTGCATGGTGCTTGATTAATACACCTGTGGAAAGGGACCTGATGAAACCCATGAACAAATGCAATGCAAATATATATCCTTATAGTGAAATGACAGAGCAATCACCCTTCTGGCCTCAAACCTGAGTGTCCAGGGCCCCAATCCTTTTTGACCACAATGCTCGAGACCCAAAATAATTGGTATGGCAGTCAGGGCGCCTACTCAACTGTCTTGAGAATACTTAGTCACAGACACTCATTATTGTTTCAGGATACATACCACACAATGCATATGACGTAATCATAAGTGTCAGACAAATATTCCCTACAGTATATGCCTCAGGTTTGATAGCCACAGTAGCAGCCTTCAAAGCAGGGTCTCAGTATGCAATAATATCTTCACACCAATGCTATAATCTTGTCTATGTAAACACTCATCTGACTCAAGTGCTTGTATAATTGAATGCCACATGTACCGACAGAGCTTTCAAGTCCCTGTGCTTTTGAAAGAGAGAAGAAGATGATAGCAAACTTCTAAGACCTAAGCTGTCAAAGGCCCGGAGCGCAGATGAGTGGGGGGAGTGCACTTCCTCCTTATGTGCGGTCTCAGACAGCTAAATACTAGCACCATATCAGTTACTGTCACTGACAACAAAGGTGAAGAGTATTGTGTGATACTAAAAAAAAACAACAACAACAAAAAACAATGGACACCGAGGGTCATGAGGGAAGCTATTGTAGGGAACTACAAATGGCAGATATTTAATCAAATATGGCCAGTTCTGAGTGAATCTGGATGATGCTCTGTATACTGCATATGGCGGACCCATTTTCGCTTCAAATCTTTCAATTAGAATGAAAGACGTCATGTGTTTTACAGTCATTGTTGCAATCCAAGACAACATTGGTATTGGTCTGGATAAGTTAAGGCATTAATTAAAAGCTATGTCAAAAGTGTCAGTGTTAACCTTCTTATAATATACTTACATCTACATTTACGCGTTCAATACATGCATGCTATGACAAAACAAATGATGTTGAAATAGTGATGTGAGATTTAATTGTACAGTAACTAACTCCTGGTCACTTGACAAAAAAGGACACTGAACTCAGTAGCCTACTGATTAGTCTCCGGTCAGACACAGGATGCGTCAGAGAGGGTTAATCAAATAATAATAAGCTAGATAGCATCACTGGCATCAGTTGAAATTATTTTTTTAATTTGCAACATTGTATAAGTTTAACCACAGTCCTTAGCTGCTAGCTAGCTATCACACATTGCTAGCCATGTCCCCATAGCATTAAAGGGCAAAACTGAATTACTTCAGTGTCTAATAGAGTAATTAATTGGCATCACACATAAGCAATTATATTATGCTCTGTCATGCAAACTAATCAAACCCATAGGCCTACCATACTGTATATATTGCAATGCATTAGTCATCACTGGTCATTATGTACAAGCCTAGTAGAGAGATGAGTATAAACACGATTTGTTACTATGCATAGGATAGACACATGATTCATACAAACTTGATACATGAGTTAGTAGGGGATGGAGATGAGGGGTGTCAATACACATAAAAGTATCGGAGTCAGATCTGACCCAGGACTCTTCCTCGACAACTCATGTTAATATAGTAGGTGTTCTCTTATTGACTCCAAGGCTTAGTGAAACTAGTGCGGCACTCGGAGAGTGCAAACCTCAGCCAAGGCACAAATAGTCACTTCTCGCAATGTTAGTGCAAGTGAAACTAACTTGGGGAGGCTGCTCATAAATTGCCAGTTTTGCATAATTCTGCTAACAAATTAACTAATTAAAAAACAAACAAACAAGCCACGCTGACAACCTCCTTAGTGGGGATAATTAACTGTAACACCTGAACCCTAATTCAGTATCAAATATAACCCATTCCAATTCTAGATCTCATAGTCCATAGATGTTTTATGTCTATTCACCATGTAAAAAAAGCTTAATAAACATTAGAATTATTTTTAATGATTTCTAATGTTTTGTCAGTTTACATCAGAGTTGATTCCTTGTACAAGCATACAAAAACATCTAACAAACTGTAGGCCATATTTGAACCAGTAAGGAAATCTGCAATTTCTTGTATACTAGTGCAGTGCCCGTTCAAACATGCCATTCCTGAAGAAAACCCGTAGCTCAATTACATGCCCACATGTATGCCTGCTTTAAAAATAGGATGATAGGGAAACATCATTCCAGCTAAGCATTCAATAATGAATACTGAATATTATAATATATTAGCCTATAATTAATGTGGCCTCTAATAAATGTAGGCATGGCTGCATGTGACATTTCTACAGATCAGAATGACATAATGACAACTGTTTTGAGTTAAGGCTAAATGTATAGCTTACTGAATAACTTCATAATGCTATTCGAAGCTTGCACATACTTTTATTTTGAGTGGTCACTACATACCCGTGTTTAATGGCGTGATAAGTGCCGTCGCTCAGTCTGCAA
The DNA here is from genome assembly GCF_046254945.1 of Alosa pseudoharengus. NCBI lineage: Eukaryota > Metazoa > Chordata > Actinopteri > Clupeiformes > Clupeidae > Alosa > Alosa pseudoharengus. The sequence goes on from NW_027468640.1 coordinate 13,075,875, forward strand.
CTTGTCTAACGTTAGCTATGTGGCATTAGCCTATCGCTCGTTTCAATTTGGGACCTTGCAGTCGGAATTGCCGTTTTAGTCAAAGTCTCTTGAAAGTCCAAAGTAGCCTGGGCTATTCGAGTGGTCACTACATACCCGTGTTTGTTGGCGTGTTGCAAGTAATCATTTTATGCAAGCAAACTGCATACAGGGAGTCTTTATTGTTGAGGTCAGACATGATAATCATCTTGCATCTTAACCCACAAGCTGTTCCCGAGTAATCCGTTTAAATTGCGACTGACTATCATCAAAGTGAGACCTAGCAGAGCCCGTTCTCTGGACCTAGCTACTGTCAGTACACGATCCATGGGGTGGAGCTCCCCTGAAACTGGTCCCCTTGTAAACAGTGCAGTGCAGCGATAAACGTCCTACGTAAATAAGCATATTTTGAAATATGCATTCAAAGATCTTCAAAATCGAGAGTGCACACCTTTGTGCCACGTGCAAGCCACATTCGAAATCTTAGGTCAGTCTGACAAACAGTCAGCGAGATATGCGTATGAGGGGCCGTCTAGGCCTTAATTCATACTTGGTCTACACACACTATCATAGTCTTGCACATACACCACTATACTCATGCACACTCACTATTATAGTCATTTTACATGTATGTATGAGAGGGTATAGTCGTGTATGTGAGAGAGTATAGTAGTGTATGTGAAGGAGTATAGTAGTGAATGTGAGAGAGTATAGTAGTGTATGTGAGAGAGTAAAGAGTATAGTAGTGTATGTGAGAGAGTATAGTAGTGTATGTGAGAGAGTTTAGTAGTACATGTGAGAGAATATAGTAGTGTATGTGAGAGACTATAGTAGTGAATGTGAGAGAGTATAGTAGTGTATGTGAGAGAGTAAAGAGTATAGTAGTGTATGTGAGAGAGTATAGTAGTGTATGTGAGAGAGTTTAGTAGTACATGTGAGAGAATATAGTAGTGTATGTGAGAGACTATAGTAGTGTATGTGAGAGAGTATAGTCGTATATGTGAGAGACTATAGTAGTGTATGTGAGAGAGTATAGTAGTGTATGTGAGAGAGTTTGGTAGTGTATGTGAGAGAGTATAGTAGTGTATGTGAGAGAGAGTATAGTGTATGCGAGAGAGTATACTAGTGTATGCAAGAGAGTATAGTAGTGTATGCGAGAGAGTTTAGTAGTGTATGCGAGAGACTATAATAGTGTATGCGAGAGAGTTTAGTAGTGTATGCAAGAGAGTTTAGTAGTGTATGCGAGAAGGTATAGTAGTGAATGCAAGAGAGTATAGTAGTGAATGTGAGAGAGTATAGTGGTGAATGCGAGAGAGTATAGTAGTATATGTGGGAGAGTATAGTGGTGTATGTGAGAGTGTATAGTGGTGTGTGTGAGAGAGTTTGCATGAAACGGAAGGGAGTTTGCATGAAACGGAAGGAGTTTGATTTCTCAGTTCCTGATTGGTTTGTCAATGTCACTTCTCTCTAGCTAGCCAATTAAAATCAAGGAAGGGGCGGGACCTACACTGTCAACAATGTTCGTGTAGACCTAGTGGTCGAGGAAAAAATCAGCCAAGTCCTATGTGACTAAATAATAAACTACTACTGCAAACCGAATGCAAATTAGGCTACAAAGACATGAGGGGTGCCTATTCTATTGTAATTGCCTAGGCTACCAGCTCCTTTTGTCTGCGAAGTCATATTTTAGTGAACTGAGTCCTGAAAAATTGCTGCGGGACCTAGCATTTACACTGTCAACACAGTTCATATAACGTTAGTGGTGGAGGAAAAAATGAGCCAAGTCCTATGTGACTAAATATTAAACTACTACTGCAAACCGAATGCAAATTAGGCTACAAAGGCATGAGGGGTGCCTATTCTATTGTAATTGCCTAGGCTACCAGCTCCTTTTGTCTGGCGAAGTCATATTTTAGTGAACTGAGTCCTGAAAAATTGCTGCGGGACCGAGCATTTACACTGTCAACACAGTTCATATAACGTTAGTGGTGGAGAAAAAAATCAGCGAAGTCCTATGTGACTAAATATTAAACTACTACTGCAAACCGAATGCAAATTAGGCTACAAAGACATGAGGGGTGCCTATTCTATTGTAATTGCCTAGGCTACCAGCTCCTTTTGTCTGGCGAAGTCATATTTTAGTGAACTGAGATCTGAAAGATTGCTGCCATCGCAGTTAGCTAGTTAGCTAGCATTCCAGCAACATTCCAAAAAGGACGTGCATTACAGTTTGGCTGGCAGACGTTTTTGGTAACCTTGTCTGCTGTTGCCAGTGTCCACATCGCTATTTTTGCACTGGCAGCCAAAAATTCTAGAACAGAGCTCCAGACAGTGCTCCTTTCATAGTGCTGCGGGCAGTGTTGCCACAGTTACCTTGAAAAAGTAATCTGATTACTGATTACTGATTACTCCTTTAAAAAGTAACTTAGTTACTTTACTGATTACTTGATTTTATTAGTAACTAAGTTAGATTACAAGTTACTTTATTAGTTACTTTCAGCAGCTGCCGACAACACCCCCAACGCCTCAACATAAAAATGATAACCGGTTTTGCCAATACTCAATATACTGGAAATGCATTTTAACAGCAATGTATAGCAGACATCCCAACCTAACCTACTGAAATTCAGATGTTTGTTCAATAATGTCTAAGTACACCAAATAAGGAAGGCCTATTGATAGAAATTGTTATAGTAAAATATGTAGATCTTTTTTTCATGTAGCCTTGGCAACTAGCCATCTTGTAGCCTATAGGCCTGAGTAATATGCAAATGAAATTACACTTGTTAAACTCACCTCAACAAGTCTTTTGCAATCATTTAACCTGCCGTGAGCAATGCTAAAGTTGCTGTTACAAACAGTGCAGTGTGCAAGATTATCATTATGTTTTAATCTTTTGAGACAATTGGGTACACTTTTGTGTAGTCTGATGTGAAATGGGTCTTAAATCTTCCTTTTTGAGGGGCACTGACGCTGCCATGACGCTTCTGTTCCTAGATACACTGACTGAACTGATTAATTATGTTTGGGAGAAAAGAGATATAAGCACTTACACTGAAAACGGATTGGTTGATATAGCAAAACAGACCAGGATGCTCTCTGTCTTGGATGCGCTTCAGGCACAAACGCACCACTCCTCTCTCTCTCCCTCTCCGTTGTGTGCGCATTAAGCTATGCACACGCGATTTGAAGCAAAGATTCTAGAATCTTTGATTTGAAGTCCGGTCTGGCTTGCGTGCTCTTGTTCGCTCTAGGTTCCGGGAGATTTTATGTAATTTGCGGGCGTCAGGAAGCCGCTATCAATATGTGGGAGACTCCCAAAACTTCGGGAGACTTGGGATGTCTAGCTAGACAGCACTTTGTCGCCAGCACAGAATGTACAATGTACCTTAATGTTGTCATGTTTAACTGACACAAACTCAAAGTAATGACTGATGAAATGTGCATCTCTCTCTCTCCCTCCATTGTTGTTTACGTTTGTGTCGCTGCACGTGAATTGTCCTCATGCTGAAAACGTGAGCATAGCCTACATGACATTAATACCCAAGACAAGAAGAAAGCAAAGAATATATCTTTTTATTAAGGAACATGACAAAAATAGTAACGCACAGTAACTTAGATAAGTAACTTTAATCTGATTACTGGTTTGTAAATAGTAGCGCGTTAGATTACTCGTTACTGAAAAAAGTGGTAAAAATAGACTAACGCGTTACTAAGTAACGCGTTACTGGCATCACTGGCTGCGGGTCAAGTGTTTATTGTTGCTAGGTTACCAAACTATCTACCAGCAGCATGTCGTTGCTGCCTGGCTTAATGCTAACTAACTAGCTAACTGAAATAGCAATCTTTCAGGACTCAGTTCACTAAAATATGACTTCGCCAGACAAAAGGAGCTGGCATTACAATAGAATATGTCACCCCTTGTGTCTTTGTAATTTGCATTCGGTTTGCAGTAGTAGTTTAATATTTAGTCTCATAGGACTTCGCTGATTTTTTCCTCCACCACTAACGTTATACGAACTGTGTTGACAGTGTAAATGCTCGGTCCCGCAGCAATTTTTCAGGACTCAGTTCACTAAAATATGACTTCGCCAGACAAAAGGAGCTGGTAGCCTAGGCAATTACAATAGAATAGGCACCCCTCATGTCTTTGTAGCCTAATTTGCATTCGGTTTGCAGTAGTAGTTTAATATTTAGTCACATAGGACTTGGCTGATTTTTTCCTCGACCACTAGGTCTACACGAACATTGTTGACAGTGTAGGTCCCGCCCCTTCCTTGATTTTAATTGGCTAGCTAGAGAGAAGTGACATTGACAAACCAATCAGGAACTGAGAAATCAAACTCCTTCCGTTTCATGCAAACTCTCTCACACACACCACTATACACTCTCACATACACCACTATACTCTCTCACATATACTGCTATACTCTCTCGCATTCACCACTATACTCTCTCACATTCACTACTATACTCTCTTGCATTCACTACTATACCTTCTCGCATACACTACTAAACTCTCTTGCATACACTACTAAACTCTCTCGCATACACTATTATAGTCTCTCGCATACACTACTAAACTCTCTCGCATACACTACTATACTTTCTTGCATACACTAGTATACTCTCTCGCATACACTTCTATACTCTCTCTCACATACACTACTATACTCTCTCACATACACTACCAAACTCTCTCACATACACTACTATACTCTCTCACATACACTACTATAGTCTCTCACATATACGACTATACTCTCTCACATACACTACTATAGTCTCTCACATACACTACTATATTCTCTCACATGTACTACTAAACTCTCTCACATACACTACTATACTCTCTCACATACACTACTATACTCTTTACTCTCTCACATACACTACTCTCTCACATACACGACTATACCCTCTCATACATACATGTAAAATGACTATAATAGTGAGTGTGCATGAGTATAGTGGTGTATGTGCAAGACTATGATAGTGTGTGTAAGACCAAGTATGAATTAAGGCCTAGACGGCCCCTCATACAGTTAGGGTCATTCTGAATCCAGAGTCACCATCTCACCAACACACACACAAAATAACATTTAGGGCTCTAATTTGACGATCGAAAACACAGCACATAGCGTATTCTTATCACAACGCAAAGTTTATTCCTATCTTACACTCGAATATTTCGCCATGTACTTCTCTTTTATTACGGATGCGCCCTGGGGTGTTGAAATTAACAACATAAGGTGTGGTCTGGCGCATAATCTAAAAATCGCTATCTTACACCATCTAAAAAGCATTACACCACTGACCAAGAAAAACCTGGTCTACTGTATAGCGAAAGGCGCATATGAAGCACAGCTGAAGACATTGTCACAAGATGCAGCAACTCCTCTGCAGGATAAATGTCCTTAGGTTTTTTATTCAGTCATTCGAACATTATTGGGGTAAGTGTTGCTTTTTTCAGGCTATGTTTTCAATGGTAACCCATTGGCAGTCAATAGTGAAAGTAATTAACTGTGCATAACTGTTTTGTCATTGACTATGATACCACAGTAGGGCTGTAACAATATGCATATCGAATGCAAAATCGTGACACTCATATCCACGAATCTGTGTTGCCATGTGAGAAGGCAGAATCGTGACACACCCCTTCTAGTGTTTCCCGCAACGCGTCGCAGCTTACATGGCTGCATAGGCAACACACATTTCCAGCCTTATTAGTACCATACGTTGCCCAAATAAAAAAAAATCATAATTTCATAGCTCTTGTATTTGTCAATAGTCTATACATGTGATTGTGTGTGGTGAGTGAAAATCTAGTGTTTGAGTGTATCTGTGTACATGTGTGTGTGTGTGTGTGTGTGTGTGTGTGTGTGTGTGTGTGTGTGTGTGTTGTGTTGTGTTGTGTCCATATTATTAGTGTGCATGTGTCAATAGTCAATACATGTGTTGATTGTGTGTGGTGAGTGGAAATCTAGTGTTGGAGTGTATCTGTCCTATGTGTGTGTGTGTGTGTGTGTTGTGCTGTGTCCAGTGTCCATATTTGTAAATGTATGACAGTAATTAGTATGCATGTGTCAATAGTCAATACATGTGTTGATTGTGTGTGGTGAGTGGAAATCTAGTGTTTGAGTGTATCTGTGGCTACGTGTGTGTGTGTGTGTGTGTGTGTGTGTGTGTGTGTGTGTGTGTGTGTGTGTGTGTGTGTGTGTGTGTGTGTGTGTGTGTGTGTGCATGGGTTTGTGTGTGTGTGTTTGCTTGGATTTCTGATGTCTGCAGCAGATCACATATTATCAATCTCCACTCTCAAAGGCTTTAATAAACAGCCAGGACTATTTAGATTAATGCACAGATTGTATCCTGACATTATCATAAAACCTTCATGAAATGTTTGCTTTAGAAAAAAGAAAAAGAAAAATTAAAGAAGAGGAAAAAAGGGAATCAAGTCTGATGCTTTAGTGAAGGCAATGTAATGGGGTCTTGTTTTTTTTAAATATTTCATCATGGCTTCCAGAGAATAGAGCATTCGAAAAAGCGTAAAAAAGTCCAACACAGGACGCACCTATAAAATATGCAAAGGGTAATTTCCTATTTATAAATCACATTCTCAGACTTTGACCTAAAATGGGCTGCTTTTTCATTCCGGTTTTTTTTTTTTTTTTTTTTTTTTTGCAGCACAATTTATTCCTGTGAGGAATGGGGCCATGCAACATCTTATTTCTCATTTTAGAGGGCAATTACGATCAGATGGCACATTCCGCGCGGCGTGAATTTGTTGTGGCATGAAAGGTCAAAGTGCAAATTGAAGTGTATTAAGGTGTAGCACATTTGAATCCCCTAGTAGGAGGGAAGTGTGAGATTACACTGAAACCTCTCAGGAAATGTTATGTCCCTTGCCAACACCAAATGTCTTACTGAGAAATCCAGTCCCACGTGGAACAATTTTACCACATAATGTGTGTGTGTGTGTGTGTGTCTATATGTCTGTCTGTCTGTCTGTCTGTGTTTTTGTTTGTTTGTTTGTTTGTTTGGATATATGAATGAAAATCAAAATGTAAATCATGTAAAAAAAATATCTTTCCAATAATGCATTGAAAAAATAAATAATTCCATTTAAATCCTTGATGGATCAACGATTTTCAGTACATGCACTACTTAAACCAACAGGTAAAGCACAGTGTAGTCCAACCACACCTGTACCAGTGACTCAGCATGTAGTCCTACCACACCAGTACCAGTGACTCAGCATTCTCACCACACCAGTAGTCCCACCACACCTGTGCCAGTGACTCAGCATGAAACTGGAGGCAGCAGGACACAGGACACATGGAATTCCAGTGCATGTATATGAAGATGCTCATCACTCAAGACAACACAACCCTGAGCTTAGTGGTACAAGCAGGCCATGTACACAGGCCATATCCAGAACATTTCCATTATGCCAACCACTGATCCAGTGATCACTTGCATAGAGGCAGACAGATTGAAGTATATAGATCTAGCGTAGTATGTAGTTCCAGCGCAGAACAAAAACAGACCCCTGAGCGTGGCAACACAATGATGTTTAGCCTATATACCACAGCAAGTAAACAAATGATGCATGCGTGGAGCACGGCAATCTTACCAAACACAGTGACGACACACATGGAAAGGATACTGTGAGAGATAGGGCAGAGCAGGAGAGCTTGGACGTCCCAGAGAGTGCGTTGCGTATTTCAAAGCGTGACTCAGTCAAAAATGAGCAGTGGACCTCTGAACCACCATTATCTCACTATACTAAAACATGCGGCAGCTGCTTTTAGTATTGCCTGTTGCTTTTGCCCCAGTAATCCCCAATCACGGGAGCGACAGGTAAATCATTGTTTTTTACACAACTCATATGTAACTCCGGTCTGTAGAGGTCAGAGTCTGCACAACTGTGTCCACACAGTCCCCCTGTGCCACTTTGCCAATGGCTTCCGTTGTGGAACTGAGGAGGACGTTCTACTTTGTCTATAACAAGAGGTGCAATGCTGACTTGTTAGATACACCTTTGAGGCATTGCAAAAAATCTTCATGGAGCTGGATGAAGGCAAACTCCCAAGGCTGGTTAAAGAACAACCTGTTTCAGTGAATGACTTTCCATTTTTATTTTTTGAAAAAGAAATACTGTTTTTACTATGTTGAAACCTGAAAGGACTATCAATGGCTGAGTGACCACGGAATCTTTTTGTGGATGTTTTTTATTATTATTTTTTATTCATTATCTTTATTTTAGGAACTAGAAATGTCACCTTTTGGTCGGCCATCTTTGAATCTGGTCCATCAGTCTTCAGGCCTGATCTCTCTCTCTTTCTTTCTCTTCTCTCCCTCTCTCTCTTGCCCCTTCTCTCCCCTTCTCTCCCCTTCTCTCTCTCTTCTCCCTCTCTCACTTCTCTCTCTCCTCTTCCTCTCTCACTCCTCTATCTTTCTCCTCTCCCTCCTCTCCCTGTGATGTTTGCTGCACTTTTTTTCCATTTGTCAATTGCTGGAAAAAAAACAATACTGTGTATTTCATGTTGCTTTCAATAAAAATTGACTACTAAACTGACTTGACTCTTTTCAGTAAAAAGATGTATAACAGATGTCTGCAATTCTAGAAAAAATAAAAAAAAGTTAAAAGACACTGTTCTGGTACTATAGGGACATAAAACTTTAAGAGTTTCTTTTCTTAGCATTAATAAATTAAGTTAGAAGTACCTTTTACAATCTATTACTATTGACATGAAAAAATTACTTCATCATTACACAATACTGTACATTGGTATTACATAAATATGAAGGTATTATCTTCATTCAACATGATTTTTTTATGTAATACAATGTGATTTCAATGTGTAGGTTTTACAAGAAACAATTAACTAGAACAAAAGTGTAAAAATTGTGTCAGTTGGACACATTCTGATCATGTGGGACCGTTGTACACATTAAAATCATGTAAATTCAAGGAACTTTTTTTTTTCAGTGTACTGTGAGAGATAGGGCAGAGCAGGAGAGCTTGGACGTCCCAGAGAGTGCGTTGCGTATTTCAAAGCGTGACTCAGTCAAAAATTAGCAGTGGACCTCTGAACCACCATTATCTCACTATACTAAAACATGCGGCAGCTGCTTTTAGTATTGCCTGTTGCTTTTGCCCCAGTAATCCCCAATCACGTGAGCGACAGGTAAATCATTGATTTTTACACAACTCATATGTAACTCCGGTCTGTAGAGGTCAGAGTCTGCACAACTGTGTCCACACAGTCCCCCTGTCATATACTGTACAACACATAAAACACTCCAAGATCATAAAACACCAGAACAAGCCAGACCCAAGAGGAACTTTGCCAATGGCTTCCGTTGTGGAACTGAGGAGGACGTTCTACTTTGTCTATAACAAGAGGTGCAATGCTGACTTTGTCAGTGGAATACAAAACTCTGTGATGAATTGATTATGATCTGTTTTTACTGTCATACAGCACTCGTACCATTTAGAGTTCACACACTGCTCATACACTGATGAGATGAGGCCATATCATTTTGGTATTTTGTATTATTAAGAGGCAAATAGCTCTTAGTCTTTAAAAAAACTAAAGAGACATGGACGTGGAGCATTAATACAGTATATATCACGCTGTGACCATACGTTTAGAAATTTTAGACTGGAGCTTGTCCATGAATAAGATATTCACAAGTTGGTAATAAGTATTCACAAGTAAAATATTTCTCAGGATTTTGGATCTTGTTATAATGATGTATCGTCAAAACTAGCGGAATGAGAGGGCAGTCTAGCACATTACTGATACTTCCAAAGAAGCCATTGAGCTTGTTCTGAGAACACCAAACAAAAGCACACGAACTAACAAACAAACAAACTAACCCACACACACACACACACACACACACAAACACAAACACACACACACACAGACAGACCTAAATACGAGACGCAAAGTGAAGAGTAGAGTGACCTACCAGTGTAGTGTGTCTGCTCCGATGATTACTTCAGATGTCACCTCATCCTAAGGACAGTACCAACAAGCTGCCCGGCTGCTCTTCTAAATCACCAAACTGAAGATAAAAAAAACACTTCCTTGAAGCTCCAACCAATCTACCCAGAGCAATTAATGTCTCTCTCTCTCTCTCTCTCTCTCTCTCTCTTCCAGTTCCCTTGGCCCCTGCTACCTAGATCCACGCCATGCAAATGATCTCTGTGGGGAGTGCCATGGCGACTGAGCGGAGGGTGATAAACTCCGGTAAGGTAAGGCTGTGCGCGGGTATCAGTTACACAAGCTGGCCTACCTAAGGCACGTGTTTACCACTGGCTAATTGCCTCCATTGGAATAACATTAGTGCCTCTTCCATGACAGCCTGTGTCACAGTTACAAAATCAGGGGTATGATTTCTGACAAGCCATCGCAAACTGACACCTGACATGAGGAGGGAATTGACAATATCAGTTTTATTTCCACTATTTTTCCAGTATTTTAATGTGGTGAGGTCATGTGTTTGTTACAGACCAGTGTTTTAAATAAACCATATAAAACATAATTGAATTGCCTCACTCTAAAGTTCTAATAACCAACCATAATGAAATAATTAATGACTGTGCCTTACATTTGTGCATGACAATGATTTATTTCTATTACTTAATGTACTGACAAATGTAGAAATGTGTGATGTAAAGCATGGTCCATTAGCAAAGCAACCATAAACAGTAAACTAATTCATTAAAAATTCTTATGAAATTATATTTTTTATGTTTCAACCGTAGCTTGTTCATGCCATTTAATCAATAAAGTAATGTTAAGCAAGGGCATCTTAACTTAAAACATTACCAGCGATTTTATAGGACTCCTTTCCTCCCTAAAATAAAAGGATCCATGCAGTGAATGTTGATGTTCGACTGGAGAGGCATCATTGAAGAAGTTCAGATCAGTGTGTGTGTGTGTGTGTGTGTGTGTGTGTGTGTGTGTGTGTGTGTGTGTGTGTGTGTGTGTGTGTGTTGTTGTTGAGGTTTACGGCCTGACCATAAAAACGGACACAACAGAACGAAGGTTTACAGCAATTCTGCTTGAAGAGGGGCCACTCCAGGAACACCATCAAACCGCACATCTGCTGATCTGTAACACGCACACACACACACGCACACGCACACACACACACGCACACACATACGCACACACATGCACACACACACATGCACACACACTCACACACCACACACACGCACGCACACTCACGCACACACACGCACACGCACACACACACACACACACTTTGGCTGAATGAGGTGGGGTAGTAAACACTGAACTAGTGAGGAGTTGGGGAAATTTGAATCATATGATATAGTGAGCTCCCTGCCAGCTTGCAGTGCTGGAGAGTGTTCCAGCACTGTGTGTGTGTGTGTGTGTGATTGTGCCTGTGTGTGTGTAATGGCATAGTTACCCCCATCTGTGCCACACTTACTCATCCTGGCGTGCGGCTTCTACAATCAAACCCTGAAAATAAAAGCCTCAGTGTGTGTGTACCCCACACCATCTCTCTCTCTCTCTTTCTCTCTCTCTCTCTCTCTCTCTCTTTCTCTCTCTCTCTCTCTCTCTCTGTTTGCTGTTATTAAGCCCAAGCACGGGATTGGCGTGTACAGAAGCACCTGTTGTCAACAAACATGCTGTGTCATTCAGGGCTGTCAATCACAGTGTTAATATCACAAAAAACGTCATAGACATTCATAGACGCACACAGAGGGCGATCATTGACATGCCACTTCCTGGAACTTCCGTATTTTTTTTTTTACACCATCCTGTGTAATAAGTCAAGTCAAGTCAAGTCAAGTCAAGTCGGCTTTCTTTACATGCACTGGTCATACAAAGAATTGAAATTTTGTTTCTTACTTTCCCATGCAGACATAGACATACTTTAGACATAGACATAGCCATAGACAATAAAAAATAAAAATATACAGACATACCACATACAGACATTAAAGAGTGAGACTGAAATATATAACATATATCAAAATATAGAAATATAGAACATGTATCAAAAAAATAGAGGTAGTTGTGTTGTATATTTACATAGTCCTAGCGTAACCTTCTGACAGAGTAGTAGTAGCAGCAGCATTGTGGCAGGGTAATAAATAACATTGATAACATTTACATGAAGTTTAAACTTGTGCTTGTGTGTACTGTATATTTACATTGATATGCAGTCATTTCAAGTATATCAGGCTTGATATGAAGCAGCAACACGTTAGGCTGCACAATCACAGTGCAGTTCCACAGGGCGGTCCGGGGGGGGGGGGGGGGTTAGGGTAGACAGGATCCTAGGGTCCTAGGTTCCTGGCTGGCTGGTGGGTGGGGGGGCTTTCAGTAATGGGAGAGTGGGTAGAGTGATCAGCATCCTGATTGCTTGGTGGATGAAGCTACTTGCAAGTCTGGTGGTGCGGGAGCGGAGGCTCCTGTACCTCTTTCCAGAGGGCAGGAGGCTGAACAGTTCGTGTGCAGGGTGGGTTGTGTCCTTGACAATCATTAGTGCTTTGCGGGTGAGGCGGGTGGTGTAAATGTCCTGCAGGGAGGGGAGTGGTGCTCCAATGATCCTCTTAGCTGTGTTAACAATGCGCTGGAGGGTCTTCCTGTTCTGATCTGTGCAGCTTCCGCCCCACACTGTGATGCAGCTGGACACGATGCTCTCGATGGTCCCTCTGTAGAATGTGGTCATGGCGGGAGGCGTGGCACTTGCCTTCTTCAATTTGCGCAAGAAGTAGAGGCGCTGCTGGGCTTTCTTCGCCAGTGATGCTGTGTTGGTGGTCCAGGAGAGGTCGTCGCTGATGTGCACCCCCAGGAATTTTGTGCTGCTCACTCTCTCTAATAACATTATTGCTTTACTGCATTACTGCCATGGCCTTGACTCCACCTATGTAAGAGGTGAATGTGAGGTGATGGTTACAGGCCATGGGTTAAACAGGTGCATCGTGGATGAGGTGATGCATAATATAGTTTATTCATGTAGCCGATTTTACACTCTCGACAAACTGTCAGTGGATCTGTCAAATAACTTTCAAGCGATCCAGCGAACAGTGACTGATCACATAAACCTAGAAGTTGTTCATACAAAATGTTTTTTAAATGACCTCAAAAAATAAATGAAAGATTACATAACTGAGAGTTAACTTAGCAATTCTGCATTCTTCAATAATACAGTACCAACAACAACAAATATTTTGTGGACAATAACAAAGCCGGGAAAGGTTTTGTATAGCTTTGCATAACCAATCAGTTTGAAGCATATTCTAAGCCTCTTTACTTACACATCATCAATCTTCTCTTTTAGAGTGGTGCCTACTCTTCTCTCCCTAACTCAGCTTGATTGGTGCACATCAATTGAATAAATGACTGAATGAAATGTAAAAAAAAACATCGAAAATATGTTTTTGTTAGTGTTGCTGTGGTGCAGTGCCATTAGGCTAATGCCTATTACTACATCATTAGCATTAGAATATGATCATAGCTCTCAGTGAGCTGTGATTGGTGAGTGTCTGGGCATGGCAGATGCCAGGCAGGTGGTATGATGCCAGTCCATGCCACATTTCCACTGCCCTTCCCCTCTTCCCTCCCTGCTGTCAGGTCGTGTGTGTGTGTGTGTGTGTGTGTGTGTGTGTGTGTGTGTGTGTGTGTGTGTGTGTGTATGTGTGTGCATGTGTGTGCGTGTGCCCAGCTAGCAGTGGCTCTGTCCCTTGCTCTGGCATGGTGTCGCGTCCAGAAGGACCGACCCAGCTACCTGCCTTGGCACTCTGGCCAGCTCTCCTTTGCCCTTTGGCAGAGGCAGCTTCGCAACAGCCGTGGCATTTGTGCCCGCCGCCACCACCTCATTCCAAGAAAGCTCGAGCTTGATTACTGCCGTGCCCCAATCACCTTAAACACTGATTGGATCCCCCACCGACAAAATACACGGAGAGCTGACCCATGCCGCCCCCTCTCTGCACTGTCCCCTCTGTCGAGTATATCTGGGTTAAGTAGCGGATCTGACCCGTGCACATTTCCGTAAATTGGATCCTAGTTTATATTGTGCCCCTCAGGTTTCATGCACTTAAAACATAATTGATTAAGAATTGTAAATTGACAAAGTGTTACGTATATTAGTGCATGTTTTGCAAGATGTGCTTTTTAGGGGTGTGGTGTTTTAGGGCTAGCCTTGCAACCTGCCTAAGCCGTAATTAATGAATGTGACCGTAGCTTGTTGTCAACCTGCCAATTTCTCCTCTTTTTCACACATTTCATTTAATATTTCAGATAGGGTAAACAGAAAAGGGACACCCTAAATTAATGCCATAATACATAATAAATAATAATACATGTCCAGGCATTAACTGTGTTCAGAGCGCATTTACATTTATACATATCATTTGGCAGACGAGTTTATCCAAAACGACTTACATTTTAAGCTATTAACATTTAAGCTACAGAGCTAGCTACAGCAATATAATAACATTTAAGCTATTGACATTTAAAGAGTATCCCCTCATTTACTACAGAGTGCACAGTGGTGTAGAGTAAACTGACACTATGAAGGATGTACACACAGACAACTAGCTACACACACACATACTGTACATAAACTCTCTCTCTCTCTCTCTGTCAGTACAGTACACACACACACACACACACACACACACACACACACACACACACACACACACACACACACACATAAACACACACAAACACACAAAACACACAAACACATACACAGAGGTAAGCTACACAGCACACACTCACTCTCTCACACCAAAGATTCTAGAGCGGAGCTCTGTTCTAGAATCTTTGTCTCACACACAAAATGTCAGCATTAAAATGTTTTTTTTCTTTCCCCTGTCATGATTTATGTGCACAATGTAGCCTATCAGCCTTTTGTGGTTAAGTTAAGCACTCGTTAGCTTAACTTAGTTAAACATTAGCTTACTGCATAATGTTTTCTCCAGTGGTGCTCAGACCTAATGCAATGCGTAGGCTAAGCATTTGAAATTTCACATAGCACATAGTCAAATACCTTGAAAATGAACTTTATTAGTTTAACAGTTGGATTGAAAACCAAATTGTCTGTAGTCTCCTTGTTTTATGTGACTGCTTAACAAATTGTTTCAACAATGTTTTCTTCTACGCGATTCACGCAAATTAAACGTGAAGCCTCTGCACTGCCGGCGCCATCGACTGGTCTGGCATATGCACTACAGCTCATGTGCACACAAGTTTTTTTTACCGGTGTCGTTAAAGGTGTGAAAGCGGTAAGAGAAAATTCACCCGGCGGTTTGGTATAGACGTAGCCTCTCTCTCTCTGTCACACACACACACACACCGGTGAGGTCACATTAAATGCAAGCAATGGCCTCTATTAATGAAGTGTCACACAAAGCCACACTCGATGTTATTTAGTAATTCCACAGCCCAGAACCTCCTAGTCCATAGAACCGGTGAAGCACCCGATTTGTTTCCCCCGGAATTCCTGTTTCCTGTTTTTCACTGTTTTGAAGTTCTTGCGTTGTTGCTAGGTTACCATGCGTATTCACAGTGCTGTATTGCGTGTTCCGTGTTTTCAGCTACGGTAACCGACTAGAGCTTCCGTGTAAAGACCTAGAGGGGAAACAAAGATTGTTAAGGTGGAGCAAGATACTTCGTCGTAGGCCATTGCTTGCATTTAATGTGACCTCACCGGTGTGTGTGTGTGTGTGACAGAGAGAGAGAGGCTACGTCTATACCAAACCGCCGGGTGAATTTTCTCTTACCGCTTTCACACCTTTAACGACACCGGTAAAAAAAACTTGTGTGCACATGAGCTGTAGTGCATATGCCAGACCAGTCGATGGCGCCGGCCGTGTAGAGGCTTCACGTTTAATTTGCGTGAATCGCGTAGAAGAAAACATTGTTGAAACAATTTGTTTAGCAGTCACATAAAACAAGGAGACTACAGACAATTTGGTTTTCAATCCAACTGTTAAACTAATAAAGTTCATTTTCAAGGTATTTGACTATGTGCTATGTGAAATTTCAAATGCTTAGCCTACGCATTGCAATGTTGCAAGAAAGCAAACGAAATAAGTCATTGACATTTGTTTCGTTTTAAATCACTTGGGGAGACAGGTTATATGATCCAGACCTTGCGTTCTACAGAACTACAGCCTGTGCGTTTTAAAATAGTCTTCATACACAACGCAATGAGTAGGCTAATAATTGGATATAGGTCATTGCTATGCATCTGCCAAAGTGTATGGTCATTACTTTAAGGTAATTACTTGGCACCCCGCATATACGGCAAACAATAGCCTAATATGACAACATTAACATTTTTCTTTTATTTACCACAAAGTCCGGTAATACAGCCTAAACCATGTAGGCATTAAGTCAAGTATCAGTAGCTTAATCCAAGTAGTTAGTTGTTTTATTTGTCGTCTTCCAGAAATGCAAACCAACATGGACGAGCGAGGACGCTCGTGCCCAAAACTAAACTCGTGCATGAGCTGTCATCTACCAATCAGCATGTAAAAACTGGTGCCGGAAGTTGCAACCATGTAACGCCATGTTTTCAAAAATGTCAGCGGCCAAATGATTAGGCTATGCATTTGATTTAAATGTTCAGGCTGCCAGTTGAGGCAAAAGCCAAATGTCCAACAACAGTTGCAGACTCTATGCACTGCAAAAAAAAAAAAGTTGGCTGAACTTGAAAAATAAAAGTCAACCGATTTCACTAACTTTTTCAAGTTATTTCAACTGCATTGTGCAGAACTTTATATTTCAATTTGCAGGACTCAATAAAGTAAGTAAACACTTCAACTAGTAGAACACAAAATGTTAAGTTAATGGGACTTAAGTTGGTACAGCTAGCTAAAACTCAATAATTCAAGTAAGAGGGGCTTAAGTTAATGCAAGTACCTAGAACTCAATAATTCAAGTAAGATGGGCTTAAATTGGTACAAGTAGCTAGAACTCAATATTTTGAGTAAGATGGGCTTAAGTTAATACAAGTAGCGAGAACTCAATATTTAAAGTAAGAAGAGCATAAGTTAGTTCAACTAATAAAAACACCTCAAACACCATGTCAGTTACAACAAATGTTTTATTTTCTCTCACTCTTAAGAGTGCAGTGATACTGTATAGTCTGAGAAGTGTTGGGGTCACAAACTGTAAAAAACAAAATGGAGCCAACTCCAAAAACATGGTGCTTTCAGGAAAAGCTACAAGCTAAAACAATGTCTTCACACGCAGAACAATTCAATGGCATGCACTTAGTTTGAGCCCAAAAGTGTGAATATTTCAGCAGAGCAGTAATCAAATATAAAAAATGCAGCCACATTTCCCATCCTTTCCTTTCATATGGCGTGCGTGCACAAGTTTCTGTGTGTTTGCCTGTGTGTCAGTCTGTATTGTCTTTCTCCCTCTTAAGAGCCTGGTCCAATGGCTGCATTTTCTAGATCTGTATAGTGTGTGCGTGTGTGTGTGTGTGTGCGTGCGTGTGCGTGCGTGAGTGTAACTGTTCCCCTATCTGCCAATTAGGAGAAAGACATAATAGAGACAGACAGACACACAGGCAAACACTTGTAAAGCACTCAGAACCACATAGAACCACCAAATTTTCTCATCCCCACTAGAACACAGGAGGCTAACTCTTCAGGTAATTTGGCCTACCTTCAACATGGCCAGGTATATGAACATCCAGCATTAAGCCAGTCCAAGCGGACATTTAGAGGTGCTTGTAGCATTTTAGTGTTTTTGTTGTAGCGGCGTTCTGTCTTATATCTGCCTCTGCTTAGTGACTCAGTGTTAGATGTGAAGCAATAAACAGCCAGCACTGGTTTCTACCATCAATGTTGTCAGACAGAAATGACAGTTCCTTCCTCCAAAGTTTAGACAGACAAACAGACGCCTATCTTAACAATTCGTAAAGCTTACGTCGAAGAGAAAGCGCTCTAGAGGAGCAGCTCTGAGCATCAAGTTCCACAAATATCTTCTGGATCACCTCAAATGTGTAACTAAGATCCTTTGGGTATTCCATGTTTGTGGCATACAAGAGTCCAAACAGGTATGCAACAGCAGATGGCAGATCTTTAATGTCTTCTAGGACCACAGTCTCTTCCAAGATGATGGCAATGTTAATTACTGTTGGAAGAGACTTCCTCACAGCAACATCATCTTCGAGTACTGTGAGGATGCCAATCTTCACATTTCTTGTGTAGATCTCTTCAGCATCAGTTTCCTGAGAAATCCAAGCAGAAACAAAGAAGAAAAAATCTAGGGTCAGTTTTAGACAGGCATCTCTATTTGGCATGATAACCTTGCCAGACTAGTAGCTTAATGGAAATTCATGTGTTCATTATTTGCCTACTGAAACTCAATGTGTTTCTGGGCAATGCAAATACATTATAGGTCCATGTGGGGTCCATTGCACTTAGGATATTTTAATGCATGCCATATCCCAGCTAGAGGGAATGGGCTTTCAGAACATGCATCATTTGGGATATTTAATCAATTTTCCCTACAGGCATTTCAATTGCCTATACAAGGCTAGGTTGCATGGTAAATGGGGAGATGGGAAAGGTGGGAATACTTTGTGTTATTTATATGATGCAAGCCATTAATAAAACAGATTCACAAATATAAGATGAAGAAACCTGTCTATAGGTCAGTCAAGCTCTGACACATTGAAACATACTCTGCCCTACTTGATGGCATGGACAGTACATAGTTCTGGAATGTAGTTGCAATGTATTTGCATTATTCAACGTCTACTAACTGCTGTTAAGCTTCACCTCTGCAAAGGTCATCATACTAATATGTAATGTGGACATATAGGAAGCCAAAAAGCATGACAACATTTGTGATGGGTGGTCTGGCTCATGGACAAGCTGTAGCATAGCATGGGTCATCTGCAGTAGGCTATCACTTTGAATCCAACATGCCAGTTCTAATTTGCATTTGAACACAACCACTGACAAGCGTGCAATTTACCCATGTCCTTTTTACAAAACAAACTAGGACTAGTTTATCAGGTAAATTATGCAACACTATTCTCTGCTGCATTTTGAACCTTACAATGGCAGCCTGGACTTTTAAAGGGACACCAGGCAACGTTTTCGTGTTAATTACTCATCTTCGTAAGTCGGTATATGGTTAAATGACTCATTACGGGGCGAATGAAGACTCTCTCGACCGCCCCTACTGCCTGTAGGAAGAATATCCCGCTTGCAAGTTCAGTGTATCCTACCCGCCGACCGAAGCAGGAAGGCTAACGAAACGCTAGAGATTGTTGCAAACGTGTGTATAATGGCAGAGCTGGCGAAAAAGCAGCGAAAACCCTTGACAGAAGACGTAAAGAAAAGGAAAAGAGCTTCAGACCGAGCGAGGGGGAGTTTCGTAGAGAAAAAGCATCAGGCTTGCCTGGTGTCCCTTTAAACCTTCTGTGCCGCATGGGGATTTTGTAGAGGATGATGGAAGGGAAGCCTGGGAGGAAAACAGATAAAGAACAATAACACTTACCAAGCACTTCCGAAAAAGGCATCCAGATTCTTCTTTTAGGACGAGAGGCAGTCCTTCCAAGGCTACTCTTTTCCTAAGGTCCATGATGTCTGACACCTGAGTATACATTGTGATAAAGAAAAAAATAATGTCAATTCTATTTTTTCCCTGGATGTCAATTAAAAAATAGATTTACACAACACATCAACAAAGAATAATGTGAATTGCTGCAGAATAATACTGGTGCTGTCATATGAATGCTCCCCCCCCCCCCCCCCCCCCCAAACAGCAATCAGCCTGTAGCACTGCTGAGCCTAAGTTAACTTTGAACCTTCAGGACACCTCTATTGTTGGGTCTGCCACTCACCACATCACCCTATACATTTTCTATGGGGTACTGGTCAGGAACGTTTACTGACTTACAACTGTCAACAGACCCAATACAGACAACCTGAAGGTAACCATCAGAGCAACCTGGGCTTTCAAAAGACCTCAGTCGTGTAAAAGCAGCCCCAAGCAAGTCTTGTAGGCATACATACACATATGTGTTAGAGGGACAAGATTTCTGTAATTTAAAAAAATAAAAACTTTTTTTGTTATGTACTGTAATATTATTTTTTTTAAACACTGGATATGGTTTCGATGGGCTCAAAGTCACAGTAATCAAATTTGAAACTAATGAAACTTGAAACACTTTGTGTGTAATGCTCTATAAGGGCTTTGACTTCAACTGAATTTCTGAAAAAATAAACCTTTTCAGTTTCGTAATTTTTTTGGATGCAGTGTATGGAAACAAACTACCTGGTCGTCCAGAGGAGCAAGCAGTGCAGTCAACTCCGATCCAGCAGGCTCCTTCTTCTTCCGGTAATACTTCATTAATGCTGGAGTGAATTTTTCAAGCGATGACTGGAATGTCACCATGAGGTCTATGTTGGTGATGCGGTAGAATTCGCGGCAAATCTGTTAAAACAGTGTGACAGAGCGTTTAAGACAAAGGACAGATAAACAGTTAGAGGTGAGCAACCAAATGGAATGGTATAGTAAATAGATACTGGCCTCATCTTTGAAGAACAGAGCAGGCCATCTGTCTCTCAATACTGTGACCAAAGGCTCAATGTCAACCACCTCTTGACGTCGGAAGGAAAAAGTAAGAGCCATCGTTTCTTTAACAAAGGTGCTATCAAACTTCTTCTTTTCGGTTTCTTTAATCATTTGTAGTCTTAAGTCATCAAGGGTTTCATCAGATTGGCCTTCGGGATGGGGTGGTAAAAAGTTTACCTCTGCTCTTCTTGCTTTCTTGAGGCGAAACCTCACCCCTTCTTCTGAATCTTGTTGTCTTTTGTTCACGCTCACTTCTGCATGTCCTGCTTTACGTAACTTACTCCGGTAGTTCCCAACTTTAAACCAAAGGCTTACAATCCATCCATCATACCCGGTTCCAGGACCATCTTCTGTGAGACATGGGTGCTTTTCTACTAGTGCTGCAGCAAAAAACTTCATATCTTGCTTTTCCGGGTAGCAACCAGATACAAAAATGGAGTCAACTAACGCGGTACAGATGGCAGATTTCATTTCTCTTGGGGGGACAATGGGAGTTTTGGTCTGCCTGTATATCTCATTGCCTTTTTTAAGACGAAGCTCAACATCAAGGGAGAATTTGGGAATTTCAATTGATCCTGGCAATGGCAAATCTTTGGATGTTTTAAGTCTTTTGTAAATGTTTGGAGAACCTAAATTCTCATGACTAGATATGCTTGCTGTGTCAAGTGACGACACCGAGTTTGTGTCGGACAGATCTGATGGAGGTGTCGTAGTATCATTAGAGGCTATGTTGTCCCACACAACTTTTAGGACTGCTTTGTCCGCAGGCAACTCATCTATGCTGTGTAAATTACAAAGAGCATTCCCAAACTCTGGATCTTCAAATTGCAAAGAAAACTGTTCAGTCAGTCCAAGCATCTCTCTGAGAATATCCTTAAGTCGATCCACAGATTCTGGCGGACAAGGAAGGTTGACCCGCCGAATATTGTCTGAAGATATACACACCCGTAACAGCATTCTGAGGAAATAAAATGCACAACAATGGAAGAATTAGTTACAGTATCTCACAAAAGAGAGTACACGCCTCCCATTTGTTTTAAGTAATATTCAGAGGAAGGTAAATCTATACTACTATACAAGCTGTACACTGACTACATTAAGTTATATCAAGTTTCATTTCTATAGTGCCGTCCCATGAAAATATATAATAAAATATTTGCAAAAAGTGATATTTGCAATATCACTTTTGTGTACGTAATCTCAAGCCTACCATATGTGCTATGTGTGGAGGAAAATCATTTATAGAATAAAATAAAAAAACTGTACACCTCAATGAAATATTATTTTAAACGCTTAAAAGGATATTGCACCATTTGGGGAATTACACTAATTTTCCACCTCCCCTTGAGTTAAACAACTTTTAGCTCCAGCCTAGCATAGATCATTGAATCGGATTAGACCATTAGCATCTCGTCTGCTAGCATCACGCGTAAAAGTGATTTCGGGTAATTTTCCTATTTAAAACTTGTCTCTTCTCAAGTTAGAAAGTGTAATAAGACTAACGGAAAAGGAAACATGGTGATTTTCTAGGCTGATGACATGGAACTATACTCCCATTCAGGCATCAATGGGGGCATCCGTGGCCTACTGGTTAGCGCATCGGACTTGTAACCGGAGGGTTGCCGGTTCAAACTGTGTGCTGAGTGTGTTTCACTAATTCACGGATTGGGATAAATGAAGAGACCAAATTTCCCTCACAGGATCAAAAGAATATATATACATAGGCGTAATAATCCAGTCATAACCAATTCCTCTGCAGCAGCTCAACCTTGTTGTTGGAAGTTAACCTACAGGGACTATTTTCAAGTGCTCCATGATATGATTGTGCTGCTGCACCCATGGTACGTTTGCAACATTTCTTAATTATTATGCCAGAATGAGAATATAGATGGCTGGATGAACTTGAGAAAGGTAAAAAACCATTGTTTAACTCAAGGGGAGGTGGAAAATGAGTGTAATTCCCCAAATGCTGGAATATCCCTTTAAAATACATACATCACAATGTTTTCACTTACCATTAATGCAATAGAAAAGCCTTTGGAGTAACAACAACACAACCTCCAACTGTATATGCCACCAACGGATGGAAGTCATTCAGCATGTCTGGGTCAAGGACACAAATCTCCCCATATCTGCTTTCTTCAATAATGTAAGACCTCATATGCTCGGTATACCACGATGTGACTTTCTTACAAAGAAATGACACGGTTTTCTGAAACACTAAACATTTCATTATCTTATAAAATTCAGGCAAGCCACTTAAATATCCCGCTGAAAGGATCAAACCTGACCTGTAACTGATCCCATCCACACACACATCACTAGAGACTGACACAGAGTTTGTGTTTGGGTATTTGTTTTCAACGGCTGACCTAAGAGGTGCCTCCAAGTCACAGGTTGAAAAAGGTTCGGCCTTCTCTACGTAAATTGCCTGCCTGAAAAGGTCACCACGATCTGAATAGTATGCCAGCATTTCCTGGTGTTTTGTTCCTAGTGTCAGAAGGATATTCTTGAAGTTTCTAGTGTCATGCACAACTTTTTTGAAGTAGCTGTGCTTCGCTTCAAAACGCATCGTCCACAATGACACCAGTGGGCCGAAACAATGAATCAAATGAGGATAATGATCCACAAAGTGATGCTTAGGCCGTAAGGGAAAATCTGGAAATGTTTCAATGACCAAGTTGCGATGGTCATTTATTAAACTAGCCATGTAACCCAGTGTTTCCTCTGAAAATGATGTACACACAGCCAACTCCACAATGACCTTCAAATCCATTAGGATCTCCCAAGAAGGTTCATTTTCTGGAATGCGGTGACCAATCATGAGGGGAAGCAGACGAAGGAGGGTCCAATTTTCGTGTGCATTCCCTCCAACAGTACCCTTTTTGAAACACGACTTGGCAATAATCTTGGGCTTATTCACTTTGTCAGGGTCTTGGTATGTGAATGTCTTGATATACCTATTTAGGTCCTTATGTGTGAGAAAACCTTTGGCTATCAAATCCTGCAAACACACTGCTAACTCCACTGGCACAATGCCCTCAAATAGGTCATGGAGCACATCAGGTGGAAACCCTGTAATGGGGTGAAAGTATGACAAAGCCTTACTCAATGCACATTCCCTTTTCACCCCAAAGACATGTGTGCTGCCACTACTTTGCAATGTCTCCACATGAGAGTTGTGTTCCTCAATGGTTCTCAATTTGAAATCCCTGACCTTTGTGCACTTAATATCATCCTTGGAAGTTACACAAAATCTGCAGTAGTTGGTGGCACTAAAACATTCCACAAATCCTGCCAAACTGTTTGCCCCAAGGTTATCTGCACAGACACAAAAGACTGTCCCTTTCAAGTGCCGATTAAGACCAGCGACAAACACCCCCGTTTGCTCCAAAAGTTGGATCTCTCGCGTTAAAGGGCTCAGGAATTTCTCATAACCAAAGGTGTGAACATCGTCACTGTTCCCAAGTGTAGCCAGCTGAATAGAAGTCAGATTAGAGCGGTACTTTGGTGGCAGATTGAGCAAAGACCAGTACACAGCCACAATCTTATGTTCCTTCTTAGACGTACCGAGAGGATTGCACACCTCAAACTCATCTATATACAACCCCAAGGAAATGTTAGGATCATCCTCACTAAAAAGTGCATTGGTTTTATAGTAATGGCCATCTTGGAATGATTTGAGCTGTCCAGAAGCTGAGTTGTGATCAAACACCATTTTGTCAAAAACGTCTGCATTAGACAACAGGTTATTAAGGGTGTCAAGAATAGAAACGTAAATGAAAGAGTTCTTACGTGTTCTTTCAAAAAGATATTCAATTGGCTTCAAAATTGAGAAATGTTCTTTGAAATACAAGTCACGTCTGTACTGTGTGGATAAACTACCCCGTTCGGAAGTGGTCTGAATGATAGGGTTAGATTCAAACATGGCATCAGTGACTTCCTGAAGGATTGCTGAATCTTTATCTATGCCATGCTTCCTGAAAATATCTGTTATTTTTTTAACAGCCAGTTCATTTGCCAGTTTCTCAATATCATTGAGCTCTAAAATGATTTTCTGAGTAGCATTCTTAGTGACATGTAGAACTGTTTGCATTGACAAAAATAAGGATGCAAGCTTGTGTTCCAGTGCATCAGTGTCAAAACTTTCAAGAAATGGTTCATCTGCCTCTGAATCTATGGTAGCATGAGTAGAGGGTCCTTCGTCCCCATCATCAAAATCATAATCATTACTGTCTATCTCAGAGTCAGCACTTCTTAATGTATCTACAAGGACAGCTGCAGATTTGATGTCTTTGTCTGTGTGATTTCTGTGATTCCTACACTTGTGAATGTTGAAATTAGCAACATTCTTTATTTTATGCTCACAGCCAACAAATGGGCATGTTATTACTGTACCACTCCTCAAATGCCCTCGAAGATGTGCAAAATATTCACAAGCAGTACAAGCAATTTGGAATGAGCAATAATCGCACTTGAATGTTGAAGAGATTTTAGTCAACGTATTTTTGGCATGGTAGCGTGCAACATGACATTTTAAAGTACCTGATGTCCTAAATGTACAGACACAATCAGGATAGGGGCAGGGCCAAGTTCTTGCTTGATGACCTTTAGCGTGTACAAGCCTGTAGTGATTTAGAAGTGCCGTCACGTCCGAGTGAGCAAATTTACATTTCTTGCATTGCATCACAATTTCGAGGGAGATGTATTCTGTGGGGATGAAACAAAACAGAATAAAAAGAGATTACAGTATCTTAAATGCCATTCTTAAAAATGCAATACATGCATTGAAATATGTTAAACTATAACAATTTGGGCAAAATCAGACAACTTAAAGATCACAGAATATGTACTAGTTGCCACAACTTTTGACTGATATTGTACAGTCAATCACCTTAAAGATTTCAAAGGCCTAGGTAGTAACTAACAACTTAGCCCTTAGCCTACAAAGAAAAAAAATATCCCAATAGGGAGCATCAAACTAATGTAAAACCTACACTGCCGCGGAACCACGTGATTTGATAACCAGCCATTATTCTGGTCACAGCCAGAGTAAAGGTGTTGGTAGAGATTTGTATCTTTTCACTGATTGTGACTGATTTGATTATGGCTTTAGCTACAGTTATGCAGCACAACAATAAGCAGGAAATACTTTCACGTGTCCGGGCACATCTTTGGGCTTTCTTAAGATTGTAAAATCGTGAAAAACGTCAGTGGGACAGTGTAATGTAGCTAGCTTAACCAGCTTTGGTTAGATGCTAGGCTGCTAAAAACGATGCTGCCCCTCGGCTATATTGGCTAAACGTCTAAATATTAGCCTGAGGCTCGAATGAAATGTAGAGCTTGTAAAGCTATATGTTACCCAGCATTTAATGTCGTTTAACGTTACACAGGTTCTGCGTTAAGTTAGAGGATGAAGAACACGTTCATTTTTGGCTATGACTGATTCAGTTTGGCCAACGACTCAATGGTTTTTCAATGTTTCAGATGATAAAATATTTGCGTGGTTGGTGCAAAAACGTACGGTAGCCTGTCATATTATCCCTAAATTCGCGTAATAGACTGTATGGTCCAAATGGAGTGAAATATATCAACTTACCCTTTCCAAACGTTGTAGTTGCGACAGCGTGGTCGAGATTCGTTTCCAATCCTGCCTTCCTCCAGGGGAATCCCCGTAGTTGGTACAAATGCGCATGCGTGAACTTCAAGAATCTCACTCTGGCCCAGATACTTGACAATTTAAGTTTTGTCAACTGAGCTATTCCACTTTACAATGTTAAATCGATGGAATGGTTGAGATTAATGATAATAACAAGTTTGGAAAGCTAAATGAAGGTTTTGAGTTTTGTGTGCTGAAAATCTTTTGTAAGCGTAACAGATGCCAAGTTTGATTTTTTACAGTGTGCCTGCTCGAACCACAATACCCGAGGGATGTGCGCTTCTATCGGAAGTTTAACTTGCGTTGGCTTCATTTCGTCTGCCTGCAAATGTAGCCTAGGCTTAACAAGCTGCAAATTCACACTGGGTGCAGCAAAAATCCCAGCTATCCACACGTTTCTTACATACCATGTCTACTTAATTAATAGT
This sequence comes from Alosa pseudoharengus, assembly GCF_046254945.1. Classification (NCBI taxonomy): domain Eukaryota; kingdom Metazoa; phylum Chordata; class Actinopteri; order Clupeiformes; family Clupeidae; genus Alosa; species Alosa pseudoharengus. The sequence goes on from NW_027468640.1 coordinate 13,102,592, forward strand.
CATTTTCGTTGGATAGCCTATTGCGTAATAGGCCTATACAACCTGTCCAAATATAGTATTTAGGGATCATTATTTGTGAAGCCTAAAGTGACACAATATTGATTCGCATCGTTTATTATCACATATGAACATCACATTAAATAACCTAGGACTTCAGAGACAGGGCAAACTTTACCACCATTCCCAAAATGTTATCCCAACCAATTAAATGAATTTGCGCTTATAACGAGGTGAAGCGCGTTCCCGAACAACTTCTTTTCCTCTGAGGGAATGTCCAATCTTCATCAACGACATACCGTTGTACCTTACGTTGTCTCCGTCTGTAACGTGGAATCTAATAGGCTAATTCTAGCTGGTGCCGGAAACGAACACCCATGAAACACCATTTTCGTAAAAGATGGCTGCGGTCAATTTCATGCTTTTTTGGCTGAAGTAGCTAGCCTAGCATGGGCCATTGAAATGAATGGGGGCGGGACTTAGTCACTCTCTCCAGTTATATATAATACCTCCATGATGTCTATGGGCGCGAAATGGGGATCGAATCCTGTCTCCATAAAGAGGCGTGTCGATGACGTATAGATGAGCGTACGTTGCAACCGGCCAACAGCAACGGCATAAATAACCGGCGCACACCTGATCGAAGGTCGATTTTCTCCGGACTGGAATGTTCAAAAATGCTAAAAATGTACCTGAAATGTTCAGAAGAGTTTGAGGATCATGAAAACGTGCACGAAATTCACATTCCTAACTCTATAGAACCAAGACCTTAGCATATGTGGTGAAATTCTGAGCTATGCCCATAGACTTCAATGGAGCAGTCGCTGCCTCTGCTCTGCATAAAGGGGGATTTTGACCCCTTGTGCGATCCAGGTTCCCGGAAGTGGCTTCTGATGAAATATCTTGCTCCGCCTTAACAATCTTTGGGGGAAACATGAATTGCATGGGGAACCAAATCGGGTGCTTCACCGGGTTTAGGCAAAGGGTCAAGGCTAGTTCAGCCGCAGTGCTGGTCCATTCCACGGAACACCTTTCTTCAGAACCATGAGAGCAGAAAGGGTGAATAGAATCCATGGGAAATACAGTAGTGATACTGTGACGGTCACCGTGATTTTCTATGTCTAGTGAGCCAGCTCCACACACAGACAGACTTCCTGGTTACCATCGGGTATCCTCAACACCTAGCAATCAGTTGGCCTGGGTTCGATTTACCGTTCAGGGACTTGTTGGAACATGTGATGTGAGAAACATATTTGATCAAATAAATTCCAGAGAGAAGAAGCTGCCTGCTGGTAGTATTTTGAAAAAATAAAATAAAAAAAAACATGCACAAAGGTGTTCAGTCCATTAAAAAACAAGAATTTGCCAGTTGAAACTTTGATTGAATTCCTCAGCTCTGTGAAATGATTAGACCTGGTGCTTGAATTAATTAGCCCACCTGCTAGCCAGACAAGTCAGTCTGCATGCTTGATAAAATTATAGATTTATTATAGAATTGGCCCCCTCTCTCTCTCTCTCTCTCTCTCTCTCTCTCTTTCTCTCTCTTCCTCTCTCTCTCTCTCCCTCCCTCCCTCCCTCTCTCTCTCTCTCTCTCTCTCTCTCTCTCTCTCAGTATCTCCACACTTAAAATAATGGGACTGACTATTCTATTCATCTTATTTCTGTTCAGCTGTAATTTCAACCTCACTGTTAATTGAAAAGCTTTTTTTGGAATCTACCCACCCGTCCATTTGAATTCTAAAGAACTAAAAGAAAGACAATGATTTTTTTTTCTTTTGTTGAACTTTCCCATAGGCATTATGAAACATTTCCAAGAGTGCTAAGAAAAAGTGAATTTTATTAATTAATTTGGCTGGATACAATAAGCCCCTCTGAGTGTTATTATTCTGTGCTGCTGGTAAGTTAGCAAACAGAAATCATTTTATGTTTCTTCTTGTTTCTCATGTAATTCCTCATGAAAAATAAATAAATAAATACATCTTTGTAGCAAGTGTAAATGGCAAAGGGAAAAGGTCTAAAAACATGTTAATTAAGATTAATTAAGATGTCCACACAATTCATGTCTATGTTGAACATGTGAGAGAGTACCAAGCTTTCATTAAGTGCATTGCTTAATGAAAACACCAAATGGCGTCTGTTTTATGAACACAATTTTTTGCTTTGCCTCATAAGATGATTAATCTCTTAATTTCTCTCCTTTCATGTCCTGCTTTAATCATGACCACGATTATGGCTTCTTACGGCTCGCTTGTACAGTAGCACTTACATAAGTGAATATTATTATACCACTTTTATTTATAAAAGTATGAGCATAGCCTGTGGTGAGCATGATAAACCAGACATCAAGGTCAATATGGCTTCTCCCTTGCACCATTGCATACAACTCTCCAGCAAACCCATCACATACCAACCTGCACTCTAATTACCAAGTTTTCAGAGAGAGAGAGTGAGAGAGAGAGAGACAGAGAAACACAAAATGTTTAAAAGGTACTTTGCAGAAAGAAAAAAACCCAAAGTGGGCAGGAGCTGCTCTTAGAGAGGTCATGCAAGGGGCCTCCTGTAGTGCTGCAGGGCGAGAGGACAGGAGAGAGTAGGGAGGAGGGAGGAGAGAGGAGAGAGGAGGGGGAGAGAGTAGGGAGGAGAGAGTTGAGAGTTGAGAGGAGAGAGGAGGGGGAGGAGAGGGAGGAGAGAGGAGGAAGGAAGGAGTAGGGGGAGGAGAGAGAAGGAAGGAGGGAGTAGGGGGAGGAGAGAGGAGGGAGGAGAGAGGAGAGAGGAGGGGGAGGAGAGAGTAGGGCGGAGGAAGGAGAGAGTTGAGAGTTGAGAGGAGAGAGGAGGGGGAGGAGAGGGAGGAGAGAGGAGGAAGGAAGGAGTAGGGGGAGGAGAGAGGAGGAAGGAGGGAGTAGGGGGAGGAGAGAGGAGGGAGGAGAGAGGAGAGAGGAGAGAGAGGAGGAAGGAGGCAGTAGGGGGAGAAAAGGGAGGAGAGAGGAGGGAAGAGAGAGGAGAGAGTAGGGAGGAGGGAGGAGAGAGACAGGGGGAGGAGAGGGAGGAGAGAGGAGGAAGGAGGGAGTAGGGGGAGGAGAGGGAGGAGAGAGGAGAGAGTTGAGAGGAGAGAGGAGGGGGAGGAGAGAGGAGGGAGGAGAGAGGAGAGAGTTGAGAGGAGAGAGGAGGGGGAGGAGAGAGAGGAGGAAGGAGGGAGGAGGGGGAGGAGGGAGGAGAGAGTTGAGAGGAGAGAGGAGGGGGAGGAGAGAGGAGGAAGGAGGGAGTAGGGGAGGAGAGGGAGGAGAGAGGAGAGTGTTGAGAGGAGAGAGGAGAGAGTTGAGAGGAGAGAGTAGGGGGAGGAGAGAGGAGGGAGGAGAGAGTTGAGAAGAGAGAGTAGGGGGAGGAGAGAGGAGGAAGGAGGCAGTAGGGGGAGAAGAGGGAGGAGAGAGGAGGGAGGACAGAAGAGGGAGCAGAGAGGAGAGAGTTGAGAGGAGAGAGGAGGGATGAGGAAGGAGGGAGGAGAGAGTAGGGAGGGAGGTCCAGGGGGAGAGAGGCTCAGCTCCTCAAAGCCAGGCCTCAGGCCTGCTGCTGCTGCTGCTGGCGCCCACTCCTGCTTAACGTCCTCCTGACATTGATGAAGTACAGGGGCCTGGGCGCAGGTGCTTGTTAGTCCGCTCACTCGGCGCGTTAGAGGAGCCGACAGCTGACGGACAGTTCGGACGGACTCTCAAATTGGGCTGTGGCCCTGCTCAGTTTCGGTTTGGGTCAGGTTCTGGACCATGAGTCCTCCCCGAGCAGCTTTATTTTGGGGGTCTTAAAAAAGCACAAAGGAAAAGAACAGAGAGAGAGGGGAGATGTTAAGACATTGAGAAAAGGTGAGTCTGAAACCGCCTGCTCTCAACTCTCCCCTGTGGTTACCCAGGCTGCTTTTTTTTTATTATTTTTGTTTTAATTATTTTATTATTTCCTGGAGTGTCAAAGGCGAGTTTTGCCCTTCCTTCTGTTCCTGCTAGTAAGATAAAGTTTGTTCTCTCAGATCTTGCTTTGACCTTCAGCCCATAAAAGATACAATCTGAAAAGATAAACATTAACTGAACCACCATAACTTATTTCTTTTTTTATGTTTACAGGTCTACATACATGTTTTTACTGTATCACTGTTGTTCCTCAAAAAAATCATTTAATGCCTCATAGCGTCTGTATATTGCTTATATACTAACATAGTCATTAAGGTTAAAGTTGACTGGTAGTTATCCAAAGTGACACAGACTCGCAATGGCGGGTTCAGGAAAGCAAACCCAGATCTGCCGATTGTTAGATTACATCATCCATGCCAATAGACACGCCTATTGTCCAGTTGCATATCTGTTTTTATCAAATAATTTTCGTTGAGGGTTAAAATAAATGCATTCACTCCTCTAGTTGACACCAGCCAGTCCTAAAATATCATTATGTGACATCATTTGGTCATATTACGACCAAATGTCATTTGTTTGGGAATGTCGCTTCATCAAGCCACCCAGTGCAAGACCAGCTTCCACTATGGCCGGTGGAAATGCCAGTAGGAACAGATGTCCGTCCCTTTTTGGACTGGCAATTTACCACGTTACAACACGACAGCCATGTCCATTATTGTCCAGCACACTTCCTAAGAGCCAGAGTTGGTTTTGGTACCATCTGTGGGTGAGGAAACTCAGCCAGGAGCCAGTGGCGAGGGGAACAACCCTCCAGCAAATGTTTGAGGGCCTGCAGCTGTCATGGACAGCACTAACCAGTCCCCCAGGATCTAGACGCAGACAGGATGCAAGTCGTCTGTCGAAGATCTGGCCCTGCTCCGGTTTTGATTCGGCCCAGACCTGGCTAAGGTCTGGCACCACAGACATGGCCTGATTAATACAGCATCATTCAGTACTGGTCCTGCCTGCTAGTTGGGGTGGGGAGGGGGTAATAAAATGGAGCTGTTTGGTTATGAGAAGGGGGGACCAAGCTTTGCCAGCAAACCTGCTCCTCATTTCACTTCAGAAGGAGATGGAGTGAAACTGTGAGAGACACCCCACAAGTTACAGCAAAATGTGTCAACGAATGTGAAGGGGCAGGGCTGTTAACCCATATGGTCTGTGTGAAAGATTCATTTCACTACGCTAAGTAGGAATTATAGAGGTACTGTACTGTATCGTACAATGCAGTCATATTTGATAAATTAACTCCACGCAGATGAATGAGTGTGTGAGTATCGTCCTTTGGGTAATGTTCAGTTACTGTTTAGTGGCTCCTAAAACAAGCGAAGCGGTCCCTGGCAGTTTTGTTATTCATCTTATGCATATTTGTAACTTTGATTTTTGGCCAGGTTTGCAGATTGCTTTTGTGTTTGCTTCTAACTGCAACATTTGTATCCCTACTCTGTTGTTTATTATTAATAATGTTTTGAGTCTACATGTTGTTCACAATCCCAGAAGATGTCTTTTTTTTTAAATTATAAAAAATAAAAAAACAAAAAACAAAACACAATATCATGTTAAATAGTATTCTGTGGTATGCTTTAGGGAGATTTTAGTGTAGATTTTGGGCTTTTTGGGATTTTAGTGACTGAAGAGCATCAGGAATGTTGTGATAAATGAATGCCAGCATATCATAGCATGGGCCTGCAGGAAGGACTGCATCGTCCGGCACAACTTGAGAAAACTTTCAAGTCCAAATCGTTTCCCAAAGTGTGAGCATCACATTACATTGCCTCTACGCGTCCTGGCCAGCTCCCACCATCTGCCCCTCACATGAAAGAGCCGGGAGATGAAAAGTGGAGAGTCTCTCTCTCTCTCTCTCTCTCTCTCTCTCTCTTTTCATGTAGACATCTAACCAATTATGGGGGAATGTGGCAGAATGTCTGGGAAAAAAGAGACCCCACACACCCCATCCCACATCACCCTCTTCCTCCTCCTCATCATCATCTTCCTCTTCCTTCTCAGCCTCCATCTCCTCCAACTGCCCCTTTAGCCTTGCTGCCAGCCAGGACATTTAGCTACCGGCTATTTCGACTTCAGATGCGTTTGATGCTTCAGACGCCTCTGTTGTTGTTGTGAGCCCAGTTGCCTGTCAAATGTTTCTTTTTTAGTAAGCAGTGAAGGGAATATTTTGTATTCATATTTTATGTGAATGGTTTAATGATTCAAGTCTTTATGACTTGAAGACTGTATAGTTCTTATGGTCATTTGTGATTATGTACCCATGTGTACCCTGTGTGTGTGTCTTTGGTCTGTATGCAGTGTATCCATTGTTTATGCCTTTTGCCCATCACCAAGGTGTGAATGTTTGTAGAACAGCATGTGTCCAAGCCTCTGAAGGACTTCCCAGGAAAGGGGGTAGTTTTAATTAAAAGATAATAGAAGCTGACCAGACCTGATGAAGGCCTAATCCTCATCCTCCCTTTCTATTGCATATTCAAACTGGGTTGGACCTAGAGGTCACTCCTTCTTTGTGTGTAACTTTAAATATGGTCTCTGTTAGTCAGAGAAGTTAGAAGAGAATACTGAGAACATCTGGTGGAAACCAATGATGGGGTGACCCAAACATGTACTTTTCTCCCTTGAGGGGCACTAGGCCCCTCATTGAAAAGAATAAAGCCTGGATTCTGATATTGCATCGTCATGATTAAGTCTCAAGAGAAATATGGTAGTAAAAATATACTATCAGCAGCATACTAAGGGCTTAAATAATTGGATCTAGCTATAAACATCACTAAAATTAAGATGGCAGGTTTCTGAGAGCTGTTGGCACCAGAGTGCTTGTTGTCACCACAGGAGTCGGTGATATTTGAAGCCGTCAGTTACCCAGAATGGTGCAGGTTGCATACTGCGCAGATGTTGTCAACCCGGAGGGGTATTTCACAAAGGCAGAATTAAGACATCCAAGATAAGTGATAAAGCGAGGTTTGACATAGCGTTGTCTGGTCATCCTAGCTCAACTCATTTCACTAACGACAATCCAGGATCAGTAGGAGCGACTATGTCAAGCCAGGTGTAAGTAATTCAGGATGTGTGCGCGTTCTCGTTTCTGCCCCAAAGAACTCACGGTTGGAATAAAAAAGACGCGGAAAATAGCGTCATTCTCACAAAGTGAACAGCCGCTTTTAATATATACTAACAATGAAGTAAAGTTGTCCTTTTTGGAATGGGGAATTATGGCTATTTCTGTAAAACAGCAGGAGTAGGCGTGGTAGACCAACTGAATGCAAATTTACGTATGCACCCACGTGTGAGTGCTTCCTTGTCTCGACACTCAACGTCATTAAAAAAAGCGCTTTCCATTACAAAGATGCACATAGTATGATATACCTTTATATTATAGTTGAAAACACCTTGCCCCTCCACTTCCACTACAGTAGCCTAGGCTATTCATCAAACGTCTAATAAAATAAGCAAACAATGAGTAGGCTACCTTGTCCTATGTTAATAATTATAAGGCTATCACAATTAAAATAATAACCATATGGTAGTAGGCAGACAATCTGTTTTGTTTTGCGAGCAAATACATTTAGCAAATAGTTTATATATGGAATAAAGTTCTTTAAAAATGAGCATGGAGGTCTGATGTGAATGACAGCTGGCTAAACCAATAAGACAACATAATTACCATTAGAATTAACTTAGCTTGGCTGTTAGCCTGGTCGGGACCAGGCTAGGTGCAGAGAATAAATCCCCATGGTAACTTATGTGCCATCTCTTTTGTGAAACCAAGTCTAGGCTAAATTCATCCAGGATAACCAAAAAATCCCAGCTTAATCCCTTATCTAGGTTTTGTGAAATACCCCTCAGGCTACATCTGACCTACTCTCCCACTCACAAGTGAGGTTCAGCTCAACATCTGAACAATTAGTGAGATAAGCAGAATACAATGGGAAATAAACTCTCTATTCACCACCTCTCCAATTTGCCTGAACACACACCACACCACCTCTTCACTGACTGCCCCCTCAGCCTTCCAGCCAGTCACTGGATGCTTTGCCACCAGCAATTTCTTTAGCCGTCTTGAGCTTCATTCTGTGGTTGTTATGAACCCAACTGCCTATCTTAAGAGTGTATTTACTTATTGTATGTAATTGCATGTTTCTTTTTATATATATATATATATATATATATATATATATATATAATCTTGGTGGGCGGAATATTAACGGCTTAAATAATTAGATCTAGTTGCTGTATAAATGCAGTCATCAGCACAGTGGCAAATAGCGATTGCGAAAGTTTGAAGTCCCCCGTCACCTGTGTGATGATGCCGTCTTGTAGTACAGATGTCAACATTCCACTCCGCGACTCACATACTCCCACTCACAAGCACAAGTTTACGGCCCTTTGTAAATTATAAATCAATCAGCTTGACGGATGGAACTTCCTTTGTCTATTGCACTTTAGGAGGTAAGCTATCAAACAGAGGACAAAGTGTTGCCACAAAACGTCCAAAAGTTAATGAAAAACATTGTCTGAGTTTGTGGTGACGGTTCGTTAGACTGACACCCCAAAAGCACTGCCTTGTAACTACTTCAAACTGAATTGTTGATATAATGTATGCCGTCTCCATCGCCTCGTCTTCATATAAAAGTGCAGAGGGGGAAATGGGTTTTCTTTTTTCGGTCTGATTGTTTTTGTTTTGCAGGGATGAATAACTGTACTGATGAATCAACTCTGAGTCCTTTAACGACCCTGCTAAATGGCAAGCAGCTAATTAAGGTTTCATCATTAACAAGGTTCACCTGTTCCAGATCAACAATAAGCAACTAGAAACCTACGCACTGCAATTAACCAAAAGCCTCATTTGTTAAATTCTCTTGACCTTTTCAAATTATTAAGTATTCAGGATATCTTTTTGATCTTTGCTTGTTTAGACATTGCGTGGGTTTTTGCATTCGCAGCCATCTCATGAAATACTGCTACTCTGTATTCATGATCTGCTCCGAAAATGAGCATAAAATAAAAACAGCCTCGGGTCTCAAGTACATAATCAGTAATCGGAAATCCGTCATATAATATGCATTCGGCATTCATAGCACAACAGACATGTTCACAATAACAAGATGAACTTTGTCACGTCTGGAGGGGAAAGTGTCAAGAAAAAGTTTTGACACCGATGTTAATTTTCTTTGTGCAAGTTTGACAGTAAGTGCATGCAGAACTACTTCCAAGGCATTCGCTGGAACTGAAAGGAATTTGGCCCAGGGGCTGACCAGGGCTGCTGTGTCGTTAACTGATACACACAACGGCCTGTAATCAAAAGGGTAATCAATACAAATGATCCATGTCATGCATAATCCAACTGTAGAGATATTGGTTGGGTTCCATCATGCAACCTTTTTAAATGTACAATTAATGAGTTAATGTAAATGCTGTCCTGACTACCTTGTTTTTCATCCCACAGCTGTTCACAGATCCTCCCTTAAATAGAAGACTGTCCATTTTGTATTTGAATAACACCTAAGATGGAAAGGAACACGCTCTGAACATGTGAAGTTCTAAGCTCGCACATATTTTCACACAATTCATATTCAAGCATGGCACACGTTTCATTCAAGTTTTTTTTTTTTTTGTGGCAACATAGGTTGGTGTACGGATCTATTTTTGATATCAAGCTAACAATACCAGGGGGGTATTCCAAGTACGTGGTTTAGTGACAAACCTGGATAAGTTAAGGAGTAAAACTCCTAATTGAAGAGCTGTATGGCTTCATTCTCCTAACAAAGCAATACCATAGGGCTCTTGTTGTAGGAGGTTTATCACTTACTCAGAGAGTTAACTTACCCAGGTTTGCCATTAAACCACATACTTGTAATACCCCCCAGATGATCAATACTTTGCTTTTTTGTTTGAATTCCCATCAGTTATTGATGTGTGTACGTGTGAGAGATTGTGACATCTCTTGAGAGATCCATGGACTCTCTTTGCTAAACAACTCTTGTTTGTGGACAGATCCCACAGTCCATTGACTTAATCCTGCTATTACACCAACACAGCTATTGGACAGCGTGTGAAAGTAAATATACACACCGCCACATGAGCAAAGCTATCAAAGCCTCATTAAGTTTGATATCTCTCAATAATAAAGTACGCTCACACAGGGAGGTGAGGTGATGATTCGTTTTTAAATAGACATAAGCATATGATTGCTCAGCCTGTTGTCCATTGTCTCACAAAGACTAGCAGTGCTCAGTATCTAACGTTGAGTGTTTGGATCAAGTGGGATGATATTGAAAAGTGGCCTTTGAACGATCTGTATTGAGAGTCCCTTTTTGTTTTGCTTTGTTCTTAATGCGTGAGTCTGGGTCAATTTTATTGAGGCCATTTTTGGGTCAAAAGGAAAGGCAGATAATGGAAAGCATGATGAGACAGATAAATGCAAAACACTCATCGAATCAAGCACTGTGTTCAGGGTTGTGACTCATCGGTTTACCTTTTCCCGTGGATTTAGCCGATTTATTTTGTCTGGTTTAAATGTTTTGTCATGTGCTTATGATTTAGTCATTTCTCACTTTGTTACCCTTACCCCTGATATAGGGTGCTGGAGAGTACTGTAACCAACTCTGTTTGTCCATCTGTCTGTGTGTGTGTGTGTGTGTGTGTGTGTGTGTGTGTGTGTGTGTTGACCCACCTAAAAGGTATTGCTGAATTCAGTTACAATCGTTCATACAAGCCAGGCCCGGAGTGGTAATCGGGAGATTCGGGAGAAGGGAAAAAATTAGCCGCGTTAATCTATCTTCTCTTAACCCTTAGATGCATGACCTACCAATATCTACACTCTTCCATGAGTGGGGTCAAAAAAGACCCCAATTAGAATGAATGTGTTTTATGCTGTAAACTTTATTTCTTTCATTTTGGTTAAGGATGATGATGATGGTAATGATAACTAGAACTATAATCATCATTTTTATAATGTTTTCATGTTTGTATATTTTTAAGATGTGTTGCCTCAAGGCAACATTGTACCATAACGGTAAAAAGTGAAATAATTCCTATTTTTAAGAATTAAAGTCAATGTATTAATTTAAAACACACTACCCTTATAACTTAACACTAACACAAAAATATTTATCTGGTTTTCAATGCATTACAGGTCTCATATCTCATTTTAAACTCAGTTTTTGCCCCCAGGCAACATTGTACCATTGCAGAATGAAAATCTATATTTTTCAGATATGAAGTTATAATAACACAAATTATCATATGAAATAATCAAAATCACAGTGATTTTGATTATTTCATATGATAATTTGTAAATTAAGACACACATATTCACCATTAATTAGCTTACTAACATATATATAGTATGACTAACAAATGGCTAGTATGCTTACATGAGCTTACATAGGGGAAATTCTTAATTAATTGTGAATATGCGTGTCTTAATATAAAGATAATATTAATATAAATTAATATGTTACCCTGTTATTTACTAGTTAAAGGCTCCATAAATCTCCCCAAACATCCTCAGGTATACACATACAACCACAAACAAACATCCTTGAGTTTGCACACTTACACCCATGCATACTCATACTTAAAGTTTAATAAGCAATTTGTCTCAAAAGAGAAACACAGGGGGTAGTCCTATAGCAAATCAGTCAGGCCTCAAACTTGGGGCTACAGGGTACAGGGTGGCAAGTCTGCAGCTTCACCGCAACACCAAATGTTGGTATGATAGTCAGGGCACATACTCAACCATAGTGATGGCATTCTTTAAAACTTGAAACACACTAATGCACTTCACATATACAGGTGCCTTCCTACTTGATTGATATGTTATGAAAAGTTGTTGATAATACAGCAGTAAATGTATACCTGATAGTCATAGTTGCTAAAAATGGTTCCTATGGTTAACCTGTGAAATTCCATAGAAAATGCTTGGGGTCATTTTTGACCCCACGTATGGAAAAGTGTGGTACTGATACAAAAAAAGCAATTAATTAAAAAATATACCAATTTGATACAAATCCAAATGGCCTCTTATCAAAGACAATCTATTTGAGGAATACATGGAAGATTAAACGATAAAAATGTAAAATTACCAAAGGGTTAAAGTAGGCTACACACGTTCCGCATCCTATGCCTCTGCATGTATGTCCTCTGTTGTTCTCCCCTACCAAGAAGAGTTGGTTGGGTCCATATAGCCCGTCTTTTCTGGCCCTACCGTAGTGATAAGCGTCAGGGAAGATGAATGGTAGAAAGAGGCCATGAGGGACTGAAAAGGCCAGGTAAAGACAAAAAGCATTGGAGGAAAATGCTGCCAAGTGTGCCAATCTTCCAGATTTGTTTAGAGTAAATAGAGTAGAGTAAACCATATGAAGAGGACAGACATAAGTGGCAACTGGTAAAGAGAGATAGCCATGATAGCCAGATAGCCATGATTATTAGTGCCGTAATTATCTGGCTAATATTGGACGTTGTAGCATTGTCAACCTATTCGCAAGTAACAAATTGTATTTATTAACACATTAGCCTTTTTGTATCATCCAATATGGCGATTCATAGACTTTGCAAATATTATGCAAATATTGATAACAAAACTCAAGCTTGATCTGTGTATGCAGTAGGCCTAAAAAAAGTAGCCTCTGAGCAGCATATCAGCCAGTCCCCCGCTGAAAATGATGAGCCCGAAATTAGCTATGACTAGGGACAAGTAGAGAGGACAATAGAGTAAACCATATGAATTAAAGTTATTTAATGTAAGAAAGAACAGTATATGACAGCAGTAGGCTACATGATCAACCTATATGCCTTGTTTTCTCAGAAGTGGGTGTAGTAAAGGAGTAAATCACAAACAACAATATGATAGCTGACCCATGCAGAAAAACATGTAATAGTTCAATATGCCTCTTTGTGGAATTGTGGGATACATTTCAAATGCTTTATTTCTTTCTTCCTGTTTTTGTTAACTTACCAACCTATCCTCGTGGAATAGTGGAATATTGGTACTAAACTACAGGATAGTAAGAGCTGAACTGTTGCTTTATTTATTCAATTTAGGGTTGCAATATTGTCTTCAACACCATCACAATATGAAGAACAGAGACCATTGCATTCTTTTCTACCTTATAATCACATTACAGGCAATGCATGTCTTGTACTAACAAGGATTTTGAGTTCAAGGACATGAAGCCAGAGAGTGAAAAGGATTGCGGCAGATGAAAGAACTTTTGAAAACGAGGACTGAATCACCTCAGCATAGCATTGCAAAACATCCTCCTCCTCCTCCTCCTCTTCCTCCTCCTCACTGAAGGTCAAGACAGATGCAGATTCACTGTTAATGTTCATCAACTCTAATTTGATGGCGAAATGCCGTTTTTACTGCGTGCAGACACAACGATGAATAACCATCGCAGCGGAAGCACTTAGCACAACAAACAGACTGAAGAGAGCACGTCATGTGGAAGAGCAAGGCCAGGTTTGTTCATCAGGCTTTTGATGATCTACCCCCATACAAGTCTGGAATGCTAAGGACGGACAAAAAACCCATATATCTCAAAGATGGATCTTTCAAAGCTCAGAAGACCTCAATGTGTTCTCTTTATCATCAGTGTATCAATTGAATTACGGTCCTGGAATTCTTTAGGAGAAACTGGTTATAGATAGAAGAAATAGAAGATAGAAAGAGATAGAAATAGGCTACCATGGACTTTATTGTGAGCATCTATTATATACAGTATATTATATCAGAATCATTATTGTATTATATATATATCACTTTATTGAGAGCATCTATCATTAGATCACAAAAATATCCTAGCCATCCCATAACAGTGTTCTTCTTGCTGTAGGCTAGTTAAATGCACTTTATCATGCATATGTGTGCTTCATCCCTAAACACCAATGTTACCTGGAGAGAGAAACAGGGAAGATAATATTGAGATCCATAACTATTTTATGAAAGATGTGAAAGATTGGGTCCCTGTTTAGATCTTGATGTCCTTCAAAACCAAAGGAGACATATTTGTTTAATGCAGATATACAGTATGCGAGGCAAGAGATATAGGCCAACATCTTACCTTTAATCTCATTGCTGTGTAGGAGAAACTAAGGACATATGAAGGAACTCTTTTTAGATGATCTTTTCTTATGGATTAATTATGCCCACTGAAACAATGAACTGATGTCCTTTCCATTTAAACACAGCCACGTGTTATAATTAAAAATTGCAGTTGAACAAGTCATTAAATGACCTGTGACATTGAATCCTCTATGTTCTTCACCATTGCAAAGGCAAGCAATACAAATAATCTAATGAGCAATTTATTTGAAGTTTTGTGAGTGTTATATAAGAGGTGAATAAAACTAACTCTCATCCTAGAACTAACCACATGACAACACGTTATCAGTAGGGTAAAACTACTGTCTGGCAACAGTATAAACCCAACTCACACCCTCTTCCAACACTTGGTAAATTTTACTTCACAGTGATAGGAAGAGTCGACATCAGGTAACTTTCAACTATCATCTTTCACCCCCCACCCGCCCCATCTCTACCCCTAATCACTAGTACCACCACACCAACAAATGGGGAGGGCGGGGATCTGCACCCAAGGCCCAATATGGAGAGCAGGGGTGCATGCAAAGGTCTACTGTATGTTCTAGTATTAGCTGATGGGTATGTGAAAAAGGGACCTAACTGGCCCCCTCCCCACCCCACGCCTCTCTACTCCTAATCACTAGTAGCACCGTACGGTACCAACACATGGGGAGGGGGGTTCTCCACCCAAGGCTTAATACACTCTTAAAACAAATGTGTTGTCCCTATCTGGACACTGAGATGTGTTAAAAAAAACTACGCAGGTTGTGTTGTTTTCAACACATATTGTGTTATTTTCAACACATATTGTGAACAAATAAAAAAAGGAAACAACACAAACTGTGATACAGCATGTGACACAAATCTGGACACAGAGATGCGCAAGTTGTATTGTTTTCAACACATTCGTTTTAAGAGTGTAGAGGGCTGGGGTGCATATAAAGGTCTATGTTCTAGTACCACTATACTGCCAATAGGTATGTGATAAAAATCTATAATTTGTCATTGGTTATTCGTGATTGCATTGCATTTGTGATTGGAATGTCTGTACAAAACATGGGATATCAAACACAGAGAACAGAGTCTGTTTACTTTAAAGGTTCAGGAATATCAATCTGTAAGAGTCTCAGAACAAAACATCCAAGAGTGGTGTAACTCATCAAGAACAAGCCTCTCTTGCCAGCTTTAACAGATTCACAACTTCACAGGTCTCAGTGGAGATGGAACAGAGTGAACAGGACACACGCATGACAGCTGTGGACACATACTTGGCACTGGGTGTCATGCTTGCTTCTCTAAAATGTGCTCTTCGCAGATTTATTTGTATGCTTAATGTTTTTTTTTTTTTTTTTTTTTTTTTTTGGGGGGGGGGTTTAGCCTGGATAATTGGGACACAGGACACAGAAATGAGAACAGAATGTTCTACCAGAGAGATTTGGAAAGCAGAAGTGAATCTGACCACTAACCACAAGGTTATAACTGACCACAGTCTTAAAGGGACACCAGGCAAGCCTGATGCTTTTTCTCTACGAAACTCCCCCTCACTCGGTCTGAAGCTCTTTTCCTTTTCTTTGCATCTTCCGTCAAGGGTTTTCGCTGCTTCTTCGCTGGCTCTGCCATTATACACACGTTTGCAACAATCTCTAGCGATTCGTCAGCCTGCCTCTGTGCTGTAAACTGATCCTGCTTCGGTCGGCGGGTAGGATACACCGAACTTGCAAGTGGGATATTCTTCCAACAGGCAGTAGGGCGAGAGAGCCTTCATTCGCCCCGTAATGAGTCATTTAACCATATACCGACTTACGAAGATGATTCATTAACACAAAAACGTTGCCCGATGTCCCTTTAATTATTTGGTGAACAATCAAATAGCCTTTAACGTTGTCCCCATTATCGGACATGAAAGTATGGCAGCGAAGAGGGGTGTTAGTGAGTCCATTTGAAGTCAGGTGTAAACAGGCCTTTGATCAGGAGTAATGAATGATGAATGAATGAAGGATTGAATGAATGAATCATAGACTGTTCTATATACAGTCTATGGAATGAATGAATGAGGCAAATTCAGAATCTTCCCAGTAAAACGTTCACATAAAATTCCACTCCCTTATTCGTAGACCCAAATACTGTAGGTGCTCAAATCAGTACTCTGAACTTTGAAATTAAATATACTCCAACTGTCACTAGAGCTAACAGTAACAAGTGGTCAGGTTGAAGATAGTTTCCAAACATGATTCTTAATGAGACAAGGGGCCCTATCATGACATTCTAAAGCGCATCGTCACTCGTCAAAAGCTTATTCAAATTTAGTAGGATGTCCAGTCCACATTGGGAGAGGTTTTCGTTATCAAACATTGAGCGCATGGCGCAACAAGGTGTTCCTAGGTTTTTTAATCAGTCATATGGGTGTGTTTGGGAATGAGAATGACATCTGTCATTCCCTTTCACGGCACAAAGCGCAATGTCAAATAAATGCATCGGTATTTTGGCTTTCAACGGCGCATTTTAAGGAGGCTGCTTGCGAGACCGTATGGAATAGTCATTCCTAAACCATGCTTTACTAAAACCTAGCATATCCTTCACACATTTGCACTCGTCTATTATTTTAACTCATTGGCAAAGTGAAACTAACTTCACCAAGGTGTCAGTCAACAACAAGACAGTTATATGCAGTTACTTTCACTATTGACTGACAATGGGTTACCATTGAAAACATAGGCTGGAAAAAGCAACACTTACCCTAATATTGCTCAAATTACTGAATAAAACAACATTTATCCTGCAGAGGAGTTGCTTATATCTCATGACAGTGCGTCTTCAGCTGTGCTCCATACGTGTCTCTCGCCTCTCCCCTAATCACTTTTAACCGTCATTACCAATTTGCAAATGATGGTGAATAACTACTCACCGTGAGATGTACAGTATTTCGTAATATCTTTATTCTAATTATGTGTCCCATTGTAATCGTGCAATTTGTAATGTTTTACATGGACGTGCGCTGGTGTGCTGGTAAATGTGCAAAATACCGAATTAAATTTTGCGCGGGTGGAAAACGAGCACCAAAAAATACCGCCCATAATACATAACAATGCAGTAACTACAATGAATAAATGAAATTAAATGAATAAATGGTTCTTACCTGTCACAATGAGGATTTATTTTTTTCTGTGGGAGTAAGGCATGTTTCATTAGGTTCTCTATCTCTAACACATAAAATATTTCTAGTTGTGATTGTGATATTTACTCTTTTTTAGTTGCATAACACTAGACCACAATAATTTAGGTCCTGTATATCCACATATATTTTTAAACGGATATTTTTTCTATCCATGATTATTCTTTAAATGCTGTCCACACCACATTTGATTAAACAAATATCTCCCTACATACTAGAATACAAACTATAGCTGATATTGTGATATCTCCCATTGTTGCATAACACTAGACCACTATAATTTAGGCCCTGTATATCAACATATATTTTTAAACGGATATTTTTTCTATCCATGATTATTCTTTAAATGCTGTCCACACCACATTTGATTAAACAAATATCTCCCTACATACTAGAATACAAACTATAGCTGATATTGTGATATCTCCCATTGTTGCTCTTGTTTTTTCACCTCATTTCACATCATCATTTCTAAAAGTCTTCATTTCTTGTGGCCACACCACACAGATCCACAAAAACCTGCATTTAAAAAAAAAATCACTATAGAGGCCTTTTTAAAAATTATCTGTTTGAGTGAGTTAAAATGATGTTTATGTGTGGATGAAAGGCCCAAACGCATAGAAAAATGTTAAAAAATATCTCTTAACGTCTTACATACCATTTTGTGTTTCCTTTGAGTTCCTCCCCGACCCAGTCTCTGTAGCCGTAGCCAGAGATGACTTTAGCACTATGACATCGGAAAGTTCAGACTGTGGAGACTATTTGCTTCAAGTATGCTTTGAAGCCAGTTGAAAATGAAGACATACAAGGCAGCCCGAAGGGTTTCTCACTCACTCACTCACACTCCTTTCAGAAGATTCACCTCTTACTGCTGAAGTTTGTGTTTGTGTGCAGGATTCTGGAATGACTCGCCAAAAAAGGCAAGTCAGTAAAAAAGTTAGTGGTTTCCTGAAATAAGACTACAGTAGTTTCCACAGAAGGTTCTTCTTGAGAATGTTGAGTTTGAGCAATCATGTGACAAGTAAGATGAGGCTGTTGGTTCATTTTAGAATGAACTTCCCTATTTATGCGATTCCATATCATTGTTTTATCACAAATTGCACAATGAAGTTAGTATCAGTTTGGAACATTGTGGTTGCCTCATCAAATGAGACACATGGTCACATTTGACCAGATGAATCTCATAGTCACATGGTAAGATTAGGTCACATGATCACACAATCTTTACCCTTGTAAGGTTCATATTTTTGTTACTGAGCCAATGTTCCCGGGTCTGGTGGACCCACCACATTATTAGGCTTTTAAATCAATACAGCCATTTACAATTTATGTAAAAATACTTAACTTAAAAATACTTTAAAAAGATGTTTACTTTAGCTCAGTTTCCAATGATATAGACATCATTTATGGTTCATATTTGCCATTCACCCCTGTGATATCACATTTATGATCATATGATCATTTTCGTTTTTTGTGAGAAAACGAGGACATTCAATTATAAAAAAGGTAAAAAAAACTAAAAAACAAGATTTTTGACCATTATTGGTGCTTATTTCTTAGAACTTAACCAGAACAGGTGAAAGTGCTTGAAAAGTAAAAAAAAAAATTACTTTATGTGGTAATAGCAGGTGCAGAAAGAAAACATTCCCACACACAGACATACAGATGCACAGACACACACAAACACTCACACACAGTCACACACACACACACACACACACACAGAGACACACACAGAGAGACACACACACACACAGACACTTAGACATACAGATGCACAGACACACACACACACACAGTCACACACACACATACACACACACACACACAGAGAGACACACACAGACACCTACACAGACACTCAGACATAGATGCACAGACACTCAGACTGTTACGGAGAGGGAAGGCCACAGCTCTTCTTCGTCTAGGGGTGTATTACTACAAACACTAAAGCCTTCCGCACTCGCAACGCAAACAAAACACAAACACCCAAAGAGCTAACAGCTACCCTACAGGCTAGCCCTACGTGTGGTCCACAAACTTGAAAGTAGGTCCTAACTGTGGTGTGTGTGTGCATAGGCACCGATTTATGTTTCTGTCGGTGGGTGCTCCAACAATTAAATGCCCGATACCAACGCCCATGTGTATTGTTGCCATACGGTTTTTGAGAAGTAATGTATGCACTGTCTATTCCTTTCATAACTGTGCCTTTTAATTTTGTCCCACGCCCAAACACACACACACTCACACTCAGAATATTCATTATCTTAGTCCTACTAATGGACACAATCATGGATATGTGCACATGCACACACACACACACACACACACACACACACACGCATGCACGCGCACACACACACACACACACAGATACTGTACATGCGCACACACATAGGCACCGATTTATGTTTCTGTCGGTGGGTGCTCAAACAATTAAATGCCCGATACCAACGCCCATGTGTATTGTTGCCATACGGTTTTTGAGAAGTAATGTATGCACTTCAACACTTTAGGAAATCAACAGCGGCCGACACACAAAACGCTAATACAGTTTGGGGGAGTCCTTGGGCGTCACCCCCAAGGACATTTCTTAAATGCTGTTAAGCAAAGGCACAATTTTTGTGAACTTTCAGTCACCTACACTACGCCTAAATCACGCATGATCCGTCGTTTGACTCCTGAACAGTTTACGTAACTCAGAAGGTTAATTGTGTTAACCCAAACTAAAGGAAAAACACTTTGCTTTGTTTTTATAAACAGAAATTATATTTCGTGTTGACATCACGCCGTTAAAAAAACGATAGCCGATCAATCCAGATGCGTGCATTAGCCGACAGTAAGTGGAGGCAGTGGTTCTAAAACTTTGCCATATCCTACACTGGTGTAAAAGGTGTGTATAGTATCATATTTTTTGTAAAGGTCTGCCAGGGATAATCTTAGGCCTATGAATGGTGTGCCTTCTCACAAAAGCATAGTCACTGGGCTCAGCTAGATGTAGCTTTCTCCTTCACCAACCTGTGAGCCTATGAGGTAGTCACGTCGTGGCACTCTCAGGTCTTTCTCATCTGCTGATACAGCAACATGAGTATTCCACTATAGCATTGCTCCTCATTGCCTTACTCCTTTCCTTTTCAGAAATGTTCTTTCTATCCATAATCATAAGTCTTTCTTCAGTGAATTAGCAAGATACCATCAAAAGCCAACAATCATAAAACACCTGTGCACGCTCTCTCTTCCCTGCGCATGAAGCTGTCTGCGTGTTATAGGCTAGATTTGCGTGAGTTCTTTCTATCTGCTTTACTTTTGCGAGTTGCAACCACCTCATCACATTAATAAGCCATATCATAGACGTTCTATGAGGTACCAGTGTTTAGCTGTGTCACAAAACAATACGCTTTGTCAGACTACTTTTAAAATGATATTCAGGGCTATATACATTTTAAACATTTGGGGCTTAAGACCCGACAAGGCCTTGCGTTAATTCTTCAGGTGGGAAGTGTCAGGAATTTTCATACGAGAGACGCTCTCATTGGTGGTTAGGATATGGAGTAGGGGATTGACAGCAACATAGCCAATCACATTATGAGAGATGCTGAATTTAACATCAACTGCGATGTTTGATTTTAAATCAATGTAAATTTAGCCGGGACTGTAAGCTGGCACACGTGGGTGCTCGATATTTTCCGTGGGTGCTCGAGCGACGGAGCACCCACGGTATCGGCGCCTATGTGTGTGTGTGTGTACATGTCAGCTTGGCAGGAGCATTAGAGAGCGGTCACATACCTGTGGCATCCTCGCGCTCCCTACCTGGTGCTCCTCCGACTCCTAGTAGCTCTACGGCTAGCTTTGGTGTGGATGAACTTGACTGGCCTGACCTCAACCCAATAGAACACCTTTGGGATGAATAAGAGTGGAGACTGAGAGCCAGGTCTTCTTGTCCAACATCAGTGTGTGACCTCACAAATGCACTTCTAGAAGAATGGTCAAAAATTTCCCAAAACACACTCCTAAACCTTGTGGAAAGCTATCTGTTTTGTTTGAACATCAACAGAAGTGACATTATCCCGCAATCGCTGATAAAACCTTTAAGAATGGGATGTCACTTAAGTTCATATGCGAGTCAAGGCAGGTGACCTAATACTTTTGGCAATATAATGTACATTCAATATAAAGTGTTTTCTGTATATGTGTGCCATCTATTTAACCAACAGCAGAAAATAACAGAATATCAAAGTTTTCAGTAGGCTAGCCTACCATTGTTGAGGAAAACACATATCCCTTTCGCACATAAGGATGCAGCTTGAGAAACCTGTCATAATTGTCATGGGGAGATTCCTTCCAAACTGCCCTGTCAGATCTTTGAAATGACGTCATGAGGGTGGGTTCTAGCTTGTGCAGTTTGAATTAAATGAAGGAGCAGGCTCCCGCAATATTTTAAAGTCATGTGACATGGACATCATGGTAAGTTCCTGTCCGGCTGGATGAAGTTGGACAGTGTTTCTAACTAGTATGCATTGCGTTCGGCCCAGCATGCATCACATCAAGTCAGATCTGCACAGCACTGCATGAAGTCAAATGAGCCTGATGGCAAAGTTTATTATTCTCAATGTATTCACATTGGTACTTCAAAGTGGTTTTAAAATAACTAATCTTGTGCATACTGTAACAGTGATAACACAAATAAATGTTCCACATTGTTTTTTTTTACATTACACAACACAAACACAGATATAAAGAGTACACAGTAAGAATTCACTGACCACTGAAGAAAATGGAGTAGTAATGGGTGAGATCAAAAAAGTATTTTTTTTTTTCAGTTTCTAAATAATTGGGTTTTATTTTACACCAAACCATTAAGGGTCAGCGAGAACCTGGCCTAGTTTATCACCCATCAGAATACCACAATATTCAGGGAGCTGCAAGAGTAACACTCTCTTCTTTCTCTCTCTCTCTCTGTGTGTGTGTGTGTGTGTGCGTGCGTGCGTGCGTGAGTGCGTGTGTGTGTGTGAACAGAACAGATTAAGTGGTAGGTTTTTTTGGATGAAGCCGTTCGGATGCCTCTATTAAGTGCAGCTCTATGGATGAGTGTATGTGTGACTTTACAATATAATAAAGCTTTCAAGTTGAATTAGCGATTCAATTTAGTAAGTACACACACAGTATTCTTTGTTTATGGACCACATCAAGGAAAATGGTGGGGAGGTAAGTGTGCGTCCATTAACAGGCGAGAGAGCCGTTTCCTTAAAGTAAGCACTACGTGAAACCTCAACACAAACCAACACGTGTTAATGTCAATTAGAATAATCACCTAATCAATTGTTTGCCCCTCGTATTCATGTCCGACAGGGGCTAAAGAAGATGCAGACGCAAGGTCGGAGAGTTTTGATTGTAGGAGTAAGAAGTTGCTGGTCTTAAGTGAAGAACTAACTCCTTGGAAATAGATATTGGATTTAAAGCCTCTTACATCTATATATTATGTATGTGAAATGAATGTCGTTAGAATTAAAAACAACTTTAATCGATCACTTAGTGCATATGAAAAACAAAAAACTTGGGCTGTGCAGACGATCAAGGCCTTGGATTTTTTCATTTCATTTCAACTGGACCACAACAGACGGTGGCAACTGCATGTCTTGACTTATACTATGTGGAAGGTCATAATCTTAAATCCACCTCAATAAATTAATAACTTGAAAGTGTTCAACCTGAGGTCACTTGATTATGACACTCACTGTAAAGGTCATACTCGATTTCTGTGTTCTTGTGTTGGATAAAATCTATCTTAGATATTTTAGATTGTGAGTTAGTTCAGGGGAGAGGTAAAATGCTAAAGTTTTGAGTTGGAAGGTGGGTTTATTTTTCAGATTATTTTGCATTTACTTTGTTATTAGTTATGAACAGTTGACTAGTATTTGAACTTTTTCTGGGAGTTGATTTGAATATATGGCAAAAGAATACACTGGTATAAGCCATGACCCATTAAAGCATTCAGTAAAACTAGCATACACGGTCAGCTTCCAACCACTTGCAAAACAAGCTCCTATGTGTCGCAATGTTTTTTTTTTTTTTTTTCAGGCACTGTCAAGGCCGCCCCTAATGCTATGGGGTCCCTCATGTCACTGGAGGCCCCTCTCATGTCAAACCCAGAACCGTTGCGGCGGATAACGGCACAATGGGGGCTCTCTCTCGAGGAGCGGATGAAGGGGAAAGTCATGCTGTCACACTTGACTGTGCATTGCAGTAAGGCCCAAGGGAGAGCTGTTTTACCCCCTGTGTGTGTGTGTGTGTATGTGTATGTGTGTGTGTGTGTGTGTGTGTGTGTGTGTGTGAGGGTGCCTAGCATAAGAACATGTCACTGTTAACACATGTCCCCAGGCTAGTTTGGGGAGGGCGAGGAGGGTAGATGTCGAGGACGTGGGGGAGTTCGCTTCGCTAGATAGGGGGGTGGGGGAGTTATTTTGGGGTAATGCAATTCGTTCCACAGTGACTCTGAGGCAGCTGCACACACACAACACACACACACACACACACTGACACACACACACACACACAGCACAGTGAGAAATGTGAGCATAAACGTCATATATGCTGCAAGAAACCAGGCCCGGATCTAGGCTGCTCAGATTGGGGGGGCAAATAGAAATTTGGGGTGGGCACAATGAATACCCCCCCCCCCCCCCCCCCCACCACCACCACCACCGCTCAGTTTCAGCAAAGTCCTTTTAGGCAAGTCCCTCCACTCGGCGGCCATATACCAACGTTTTATGGGCACTCATCGGGCACAGTCTTTGGGTCAAACTGCGCGTGCGCAAGGCTTCACTACACCAATCTTGCTCCAGCGGCGAGATCACAACACATGATTGGCACGATGTCTTCACAACACACTATATGATTGGCTCAATGTATTCACATCACACCACATGATTGGCTCAATGTATTCACATGTCGACGTTTTGCCGAGGAAGAGGTGGGATATGTGTAGACAACGGCCATATTGGCGTGACAAACTAACCCCATGCATTTCTATGGAGGATTTTTTGAGTGCTGTCTCCACATTAGAAAGTCTCTGGTTTCACCTACAAATGCTACTTTTCACCTTAAAGGGAAACTTGGCAGGATTTCCCCCTCTGCTGGAGAAATTGTGCATTATGCTATTTCAAACTGTGGAAAAAGGTAACGATAAAGCAGATGGATTTGTTTACAAGCTAGCAAAACGGTTAGCATAATTTCGGCAGACAATGTGGATGTTACAAGGTAAGAAACACGATTTAAAACGAGTTTCTTGTTTCTCACTTCTCTTTCCGGGACGGTAGTCTCAATGTTGCAAGGTTGGTTTTCCGCCTGGGGACGCTAGGGGCAGCGGGAAAAGTCACCATTTTCACCGGAACAGGTCATTTAACCATCCAAATGATTTCTAAACGGGTTTATTACGTTGAAATAGTTGCCAAGTTCCCCTTTAAAGCCCGTATTTAATAGCAAACATGACATATTTTGAACTGTTAATCATAGAACTGTTTTTTTTTTATATTTACAGATATCTAGTCTATATTTAACATTTATTTTCTGTGGCCTGTTATGAAATCCTGTATTGAACAATTAAAGCACAGTTCAGCTTTAATACACTCAAATAGTCTACATGCATGCTTAGCATTTTGTGATCATTAAGGCTACTTTGACAAACTATAGTCAGCTGATTTTAATATTTACAGATAGGCCTGTCTAGGCGATATTTGTAACATTTATTTCGTATTTGGCCTGTTATGAAATCATGTATTGGACAATTTAAACACACTGTGAAACCTGTAAACTGTACAGGGGAATGCTTTACACCTTTGTATTTGGTAAGGTCTGCTGTTTCTTCTAATAAGTTTATATGGTTTGTCATGTGTTCGGGAAAAATTCGTGAATTATTCCACTGAGATGAATGGGTAGGGAGATGGGCGCAGAATGTAACATGGTAAATTAAAGTTACTTTTCTCGCGAACCGTTTACCACAACAACTTGCGGCTAACATCGTTTAAAAGCTGAGAAAAAAGCTCTTTCGTGTGATGTGATGCATGTAATATCTGTGTGAAGAGTAGGCTATCCGGAGTAGGCTAGTTCAGGAAAGAATGGGTGAATTTGGACACACTTTCTTTCTTGCCGTGCGCCGTCACATTCTTCACTGCGTAAAAGACATAGGCCAAATTAATTTGTGTTGTGAATGCTAAGCTTAATCAGGCCATAGGCTAAATACAAATCGCTAGTCGGATGCAAAGCAGAATATAGAAAGAAATGGGCACCAATGGCATGTGAATCTCCGATTTTCAAAGGGACATCACGGCCAACGCAAGGGGCAACGACGTGGCCGCCGTAAAATTCCCACCCTCCATAACACAGTTAAGGAATGACCAATGTTAACAAACTAACTTACCTTAGAAAGCTAACATGCACATTAGCTAAAAACAAACCTTATTCAAAACGAGAATAATACAAAAAGGTCTTTATTTAAACCAGCAACAATAATCTATAATAGTAGCCTATAACCTTTATGGAAATATAGCTAAGCCCTCTCTATCCTACTGAAGTAGGCTATGAAACAGCAAGTGATGCACTCAGTGTGGAATGGTAGGGGTACGCGTCGCTGCTGCTCCGGTCAGGGGGTCAAAAGCGTGCAGATTAGCTTCGGCATGTTAGCATACGCCATTTTCAAATATGGCGCTGCATGGAGCATTTGGAACCAGCTCCATGCACGAAAATCCTTGTTGGGCACGATCTCTCATGCGCGTACATGTTGGTGGGTGGGTACCTATCCGGCGGCTACAGCCAAACGTTATTCAGTGCGTATTTCTTGAGGATCCTATGAGAAGACGTGCATATTATGGTTGTTTATCCATCATATGACAAATAAACAAATAAATTAAATTGTATTGATCTTGTTTCGTTGTTGTTTGTCCCCGAACAAACATAGCCTAAACATGATTAAAGACAATAAATTACACAACAGCGGCATAAAGACCTTGTCTCGTTACACCATGGGTCTTCAACACGTTGCTCTCAACCTATAGCCGCCCCCTTTGGAGCTTGCCAGAGGCTGAAGCACTAGGCTACTACATTTAAACACAATTATTGCCGCGAGGCATTCCAGCCTACGAATTTAATAAAAAGTAAACCATGCATAATTTAAAAAAAAACTCAATTTAGGCTACTTCGCTATGCAATAAGGTTTCTGAGCACAGCGCACGTTCAATGAATGAAGGAAAGGCCTTGTCTCGCAATAAACAGCTGGAAATTCCAACACTTTTTCAACTACACAAAACTTTACAGTGATCATCAAATACCCTCTAGATTTAAATGCCCATCAGTCTCAACATTTAACTATATAATAAAAGTCAAAAAGTAAATTAAATCCCATACCAAAACCGAAAATCGTCTGCGTTTGATAGCCTATGCCGCTCCAAACAAAACGCATGTCTCACAATAACGTACAATGTAAGAAATAAAGGTCTGCCTCGAATAAGCCTACCTCAAATAAATACCTGTGCTTTGCAGCCTAAGTAAATAGCAGACCCTGGACATAATTTAGGATTTACGGAAAGTATGCAATCATACGATGTTGGACGCCTGACGATGCTCTGGCCGTCTACTGTGCCTCTGACACCGCTGCCTCATTAGGATGGTAACTCCACAGGTGAGCGCGAAGATTGGATGTCGTGGATGCGTAAGTAAACTGTTTTTTGCTGAGTCTGCATACAACATTCTCAACAGGTTAACCGTTACTTTACCATCTGTGGTGTAGCCTACAACTCAAAGTAAAGACACCACATTTTAGATGAGTTGGGGACGTAATTGTCCGCTCAGGCTGACCGTTCTGTGCGTTATCTTCAATACTATCTTAAATAATTGTAATGATCTGAGCCTAGCTGTATGACTGTACTCCCATAATGCTGTGCGTGTGTGTGTGTATAATGTTGATGTTGGTTGTAGTATGAGTAGTGGCGTTTGCCTTGTTGTGTATGTGTTAGCTGGTATGGTCTTTCTTTGTGTTGTACCTCATGTGTTTACCCCGTGTATTGTATGTGACTACCCTGTTCGTGTTTTTGGTGCGTAACCAATAAAGACCATTTTGAGACAATCTTACAGTTTGTTACATTGGTGTCAGAAGTGGGATGACGACCCCTACTGGACGGGAGGAGAAAGCTGCAACCGATTACCTGGCGATGATGAGTTTCCTGCCAAGACGGCTCTTCGACAGCACGCTCGCCCATGGCCACCTGCTGAGCCCAGCAGACGGAGCCAGCCTGCAGCGTGACCGTGATGAAGAGACCCGCCCCCGGCCACAGGAGGAAACGAACCGGGCTGATGGCAGCATCCCGCCACTTGAACCCGCTCCACACGGGAGCGATGGAAACCGGCCAGTCCTAGGTGCGACGGCGGCGGTAGAAGGGCGCCCCAGCGTAAAGTTGCCCCACTACAATGGCGAAAGGCCGCTGGCGACATACCTGGTACAGGTCCGGCTGGCAGCCGAGCTGAATGGCTGGTCGGCGGAGAGAACGGGCGTACAGGTGGCGTTGGCCCTGGAGGGGGAAGCGCTACAAGTATTAGAAGACCTGCCACCGGCGGAGCAGGTAAGCTGGACCGCAATCGAAGCAGCTCTGCAGCGACGATTCGGCCAGAGAATCTTCATCAGCGATGCCAGAGAACAACTCGCTTCCAGACGGCGACACAAGGACGAGAGACTGGGCAAGTTCGCGGCTGACCTGCAGCTGTATGCCCGGCGGGGCTACCCAACGTACAGCCAGGGTCTACATGAAGAGATGGCACTGGAAGCGTTCGTGCGAGGCATCCACCCAGAGCGGCTAAAAGAACACCTTCGCCTGAGCGCCCCCAGCTCGCTGTCCGTGGCGCTCGCGGAAGCCGAACGGGTGGAAAACATCTTCCGCACAACAGAGTCGCGGCATTGCGTACGCCAGACATCGATGGAGGTGACGCGGCAGACCACGGCACAGCCACCACAACGGCGCCCACGCGAGTGGAAGAGGCCGGCCAGCGTAGACGGATGCCACCGGTGTGGCGAGCCGGGACACATCGCGTGGTACTGCCCAGCCCCGGCACCCCTCACGCTCGCACCCCAGTTACTAGAAGAAGGTGGCACGGCGGGAGGGGCTATGGATTGCATACGGCTGGGCCGGCTCGGCCAAACCAGAGGACTGTATGTGGACTGCACGCTAGATGGGACTCGGTGTCGCGCCTTGATCGATACTGGCTCCACCATCTCGCTTGTGCGCCCCGGTCTCTTACCCGGCACGCTGGTAGCCAGACCCAGAGGCTGGGAAAAGACAAAAACGCGCATCACAACAGTTACCGGAGAGCGAGCGGAACTGTATGGACAAAAAGTGGTGTGCGTGTGCATCAACGGTGAGACGGCGAGCCGCCGGCTTTGGTTGGCTAGCATTCAGGATGATTGCATTCTCGGCCTGGACGTGCTAGAGAAATGGGGGGCTGTGGTGGACATTTCCCGGTTCACACTACACTTAGGGACGAGCAGCGTAGTGTTGCACACGGCGGGGAAAACAGAGCATGAAGTGCGGAGAGCTGGCGCGACGAAGAACTCTCCAACTCGCTCCACACAAGCCCGCAGGAAGCAAACTCGCAAAGAGTGCTCGCCATCCAAGACTCCGCCCCTCCCCACACAAGCCCGCGAAACTCAAGCCCGCGGAAACAACAGGTCTCATCCAGGTCCGCTTGCTGAGTCTCCGCCCCTCCCCACACAAGCCCGCGAAACTCAAGCCCGCGAAAACAACAGGTCTCGTCCAGGTCCGCTTGCTGAGTTCGCCACTGCTCAGCTCACGCCCACTAGAGAGGAGCCAGGAGCGCGGGTTGAGCAATCACCACTCTCCACTCAGAGAGCGCGGCCCTCTGTAGAGACAAGGCAAGCCGTAAATGAACTCTGCACTCGTAGCTGTGAGGGGCTGAGTGAAGCACAGGGTAGCCAGGTGCGGAGACTACTAGCAGCGTACACCGACATCTTCGCTGCAAGAGATGAGGACTGCACCCGAACGAGCCTGGTCCAACACGATATCGACACCGGAAATGCTCGGCCCATCCGACTTCAGCCTCATCGCTTACCGTTCGCCAAACGACAAGCAGCTGAAGAAA
The DNA here is from genome assembly GCF_046254945.1 of Alosa pseudoharengus. NCBI lineage: Eukaryota > Metazoa > Chordata > Actinopteri > Clupeiformes > Clupeidae > Alosa > Alosa pseudoharengus. The sequence goes on from NW_027468640.1 coordinate 13,131,927, forward strand.
AGATCAAGGAAATGGCCGCGGCAGGAGTAATAGAGCCAAGCAGTAGTCCCTGGGCTGCGCCGGCTGTACTCGTCCGGAAGAAGGACGGCTCGTGGCGGTTCTGTGTTGACTACCAGGTAACCCGGAAAGACTCCTACCCGCTCCCCCGCATTGACGATGCGCTGGACAGCATTGCCGGCTCCTGCTGGTTTAGCTCGCTGGACTTACGCAGTGGCTACTGGCAGATTGAACTAGCCCCGGAAGCTCGGCCGAAGACAGCGTTTACCATCGGGCAAGGGCTGTGGCAGTTCCGGGTACTTCCGTTCGGCCTATGCAACGGGCCAGCGAACTTTGAGCGGCTGATGGAGCGTGTCCTGGCGGGCATTCCACGTACATGCTGCGTGGTTTACCTGGACGACATCCTGTGTCATGCAACAGACTTCACCGGTGCCATAGGACATCTGGAAAAGGTGTTCGACGCCATACGGGGTGCTGGGCTCAAACTGCACCCGAAAAAGTGCCACCTGTTCCGGAGGCAAACCGGATTCCTGGGCCATGTCGTGGGGGCCACCGGAGTGGCCACCGACCCAGCTAAGGTGGAGACGGTGAGACGTTGGCCTGTTCCGCGCGATGGTGCTGAGCTGCGGAGCTTCCTGGGCCTGGCGTCATATTACCGGCGTTTCATCAGGGACTTTGCTACAGTCGCCAGTCCGCTGCATCGTTTGACGCACAAAGGCCAGCTCTTCGAGTGGACGCGAGAGTGCGACGCGGCATTCCGGCGGCTGCGGAGGGCGCTATGTGAGGCCCCAGTGCTCGCTTTCCCTGACCCTCAACTGCCGTTCATCCTGGACACCGACGCCAGCGACGTGGGCGTCGGCGCCGTCCTCTCTCAAGCAGGCGAGCAGGGCGAGCAGGTGGTCGCATACTTCAGCCGCTCACTGGACCGAGCGGAGAAGAACTACTGCGTGACCCGCAGAGAACTGTTGGCTGTGGTGGTGGCAGTGCGCCATTTCCGAACCTACCTCTACGGCAAACGGTTCCTGCTGAGAACGGACCATGCATCGCTCACCTGGCTGCTGAACTTCAAAGAACCAGAGGGCCAGCTGGCTCGCTGGCTGGAGGCGCTCCAGGACTACGACATGGAGATTCGACACCGGGCGGGTCGCCTTCACGGCAACGCGGACGCCCTGTCCAGGCGTCCGTGTGCAGCAGACCAGTGCCAGCACTGCCACCGGAGGGAGGAGAGGAGCCTGGCCGCGGCTCAACCGGAGCCCGCTCGTCGGCTACAGGCTGCATCACCGCTGGCAGAGAGAGAGAGAGTCGCTGTTTTCAACGCTCACCAGCGTCACGCCAGCGAGAGACTCAACGCTCGCCAGCGCCGCGCCATCAAGAGAGCCACCGCTCGCCAGCTTCACGCCAGCGAGAGAGACAACGCACCGCAGCCCAACGCCACAACACAGCACTGCAGAGCGGCAGCTGAGCCCATGGACGCGCAGTCGCCGGTGGACGTGATGTCGAGGGAGGAGATCCGGAAGGCGCAATCGGAGGACGCCACGCTTGGCCGAGTGTGGTCATGGATCGAAGCCGGTCAGCGACCGCCATGGACTGACGTATCAGCACTCGATCCAGAGACCAAAGCGATTTATTCACAGTGGCCGGGAATAGTAGCACGTCAAGGACTGTTGTATAGACACTGGCGAGCCCCCGATCGACAATCTGACATTTTCCAGTTGCTGGTTCCTGCTGGATTACGAGCCCGTGTACTGGAACAGGTACATGGGGCTGTGGGGGCGGCTCATTTCGGCATCGCAAAAACTCTTCGTCGGCTGAGAAGCCACTTCTATTGGCCGGGATGCAGGCTGGACGTGGAACTGCATGTTCACTGCTGTGACGCCTGCACAGCGAAGAAGGGCCCCACGCGACGCTCGCACGCTCCGCTGCAGCAATACGCAGTCGGGGCTCCCATGGAGCGGGTAGCCGTCGATGTCATGGGCCCACTGCCAGTCACAGAGCGGGGAAATCGCTACGTGCTCGTAGCTATGGACTATTTCACTAAGTGGCCGGAGGCGTATGCAGTGCCAGATCAGAGCGCCCACACGACAGCGGACAGACTGGTCACTGAGATGTTCTGCCGGTTCGGGGCACCGGAAGAGCTCCACAGCGACCAAGGGAGGAATTTCGAGGCGGAGGTGTTTGCTGAGGTTTGCCAGCGCATGGGCATCCGGAAAACGAGAACGACACCTCTGCATCCACAAAGCGACGGGCTGGTCGAACGGTTTAACCGGACGCTAGCAGTGCAGCTGGCCATATTGGCTGACCGCCGACAAAAGGACTGGGACTTACACTTGCCCCTGGTGCTATGGGCATATCGCACAGCGGTGCAAGAGTCAACAAAATGCACACCGGCAGCTCTGATGTTCGGGCGAGAGCTACGCACGCCGGTGGACTTGGTGTTCGGTTCGCCTCCGGAAGCGGAGATTGGAGGTAAGCCAGGGCTGGAATACTACAAGCAGCTACGCGAGAGACTCAAAGGAGTACATGAGTTGGCCCGGCAGGCTATGAGTGAAGCTGGAATACGTCAAAAGCGAGCTTACGATACGCGCTGTCGCGGCCAGGAGTTCCAGACCGGCGATAAAGTGTGGGTGTACTGCCCGGAGAGAAAGAAAGGCATTTCCCCGAAACTCACTAGCCAGTGGGTCGGGCCGTGCGATGTCTTAGAGAAGCTGTCTGATGTGGTCTATCGTGTAAGACTGATTAAGCGTCGGAGAGTTGTGGCTCTCCACCGTGATCGATCGACTGGCCCCGTATCGACCCCTGGCCTCAGCTGAGGGTCGTGGAGACTTTGACACTGACTCTGTGGAACGTGGTGACAATGGAGCTGTGGCTCTAACACCGATCACCGTGCAGCCTTCACCGGAAGTCACCGACGCGACAGCGGGGCGCCCACAAAGACAGCGTCGCGTCCCAGCCAGGCTCATGGACTGACGTAGGGTAAGACTTGAGTCAAGGGGACATGGACTAAGTCTCGGGGGGCTGTGTAATGATCTGAGCCTAGCTGTATGACTGTACTCCCATAATGCTGTGCGTGTGTGTGTGTATAATGTTGATGTTGGTTGTAGTATGAGTAGTGGCGTTTGCCTTGTTGTGTATGTGTTAGCTGGTATGGTCTTTCTTTGTGTTGTACCTCATGTGTTTACCCCGTGTATTGTATGTGACTACCCTGTTCGTGTTTTTGGTGCGTAACCAATAAAGACCATTTTGAGACAATCTTACAGTTTGTTACATAATATTGAATATCTTCAATATTATTTTCAAAACAGGGTGGCTATTGAGGGCTCTGGCTCCAGTCATTATTGTGGCTACTGGCTATTGGCTTGATTTGGTCATGGGCCAACGCTAGAATACGTTTAGAGCACCCGCTATGAGATGGCAAACAATAAAATAAAAAAAAAAAACTAATCATAGACTGTAAAAATGCGCTACACTTGGCACTAAAAACCGAATAGTTTATTTATAGTTCGACTACGGATATTTCACGTCATGTTCGAATGCATATTTGCAGCAGGACAGCAGGCAGACCGCTCTTAGTTAGAGCCGCTGTGTTATCCAATGAAATTAAGTTGCGCTTCAGGGCGACTCCACTCGGACTCCATGCGCGTTCCCGAGCAACTTTTTCTTCTTGTTATGAGGCAAGGACTTTATGTGCATTATCGCCACCCTCTTACTGGAGGACGACTCTCTTTTTACAGAATATCCAATAAAAATCGACGTTGGTCCATGCGTCATTTCCAGCTTTGTATCTTGGCGCATGGTCAGAGCTGACTGGCGCTGGATCCGAACCCCAGTGTTCAATATGGCGTTGACTATGAATTGGCCGGATTTACTAGCCTAGCCTCCACCATTCATTTGTATGGAGGGCGGGACTTAGTCACTCTCTCCAGTTATATATAATACCTCCATGGCTCCGGTAGCGTATTTATACTGTCCAATCAGCAAATCAGCACCCTCGAAATTCAGACGGGACGAATTAGAAAAGTGTGATTGGCAGATTCAATAGCTGTCAATTAAAATTGACCAATTAGGTGGGGCAGAAGAAATATTTGGAGGGGCACTGCCCCTCCCAGCCCTATTCTAGATCCGGCCATGCAAGAAACCCCTTCATTCTCTCTGCCTCACTCTCTGGCACACACACACACTCTCTCTCACACACACACACACACACACACACACAGTTTGCCAGACTTAGCCAGACTTATTTTTCTTTTCACACCAAGAGTCTCAGCCAAGACAATCTGCGACAGAAGAGAGAGAAAGAGAGAGAGAGAGAAAGGGAGGGAGAGAGAGGCAGATGTTGAGAGGAGTGGATTGAAGGGTGGGAGTGAGGGAATTGATTACAAGTTCCTACTCAATCCTTCACCAAGTGGGAACAAAGCCACCTCCAAACTCTCCAATTTCAACCCCCCTGTCCTGTCCCCATCTGACTTCTCTCTTTTGACACTGGCCTCTCACTCACACAGATTTTCATTTCTCATAAATCTCCCAGGATGCATTGCTACATTAAGGGCCTAAATGGTCAAGACTGCATGGTTCCATTTTGTCACAGACAATGACAGTGTTGTATGGATCTGCTTGGGTGCTTGGTTTGACGTTGTACACTGCTAAGGGACTGTACGATATTTACCAGGGGGGGAGGGCCTAAGAGAATTTTTTAAGCCTTAGGGGAAGGCCCAGGAGAAATTTTTTGGCCTGGGTGGAGGGCCGAGGAAAATTATTTTTTCCTGATCCATGATATTTTTTTCCCACTGATCAATGATCGATATTTTAAAAGGTTTGTAGGCCAAATTCCAGATTCACGTCTCTTTGACAGAGTGGGCGAGTCCAAAAGAATCTCCCACAACTCCCCTCGTAAGCTTGCAGGTCACCCGCGGTTATGAGTCATAAACAAAATATTTTAATGATATTCGGGTCATTTGCGGGCGGGTCATGTTAAAATTAATTAAATATATATTTTCTACAAATAGGCCTACTTAAAATATCACGAGAAGGCTAGCATCAATATAGTAAAGCATCAATACAGTAAGTCAACAGTAAAGAAGCTGAAGACGCGAAAAGGAAAAGCGATATAGGCTATAGGAAATATTGGGAAAAGTTTTTAAAGAAGATGACAGTAGTACATGTTATGGTCTATGTAGGCCTACTTTTTGCGAAGCCATTTAAAAGTATGACAGCCAAAACGGGCAGCCTGCAGGAATAAATCTTATGGCACAGACTACACAGCCATATCTACCGCTATGTATAGGTTCGCGCATGCATAAAAGTTACCTTAGTTCGTTGTGTTTGTGACTTTAAACAGTGGATGTGCTTTAGTAAAGCTTTGTGCTTCATTCAGCATTTTAAACCAGTTCTTACGCTAACGTTTTGACAGCAATGTATCTCTCTTGCCTACCTTGCCTCCCCATTTCTATTTTCGAAAGAAGTATGTCCATGGCCAAATCTTATCCTAGTGTTCTAATCCTTGGTGGTTGCGTGCGTGCTTGCGCTCTTATTATGACCGCCGCGCAGCGAAGCGGCGGTCATATAGGTTTAGTCAGATTCTTTTTTCTTTTTTCTTTTTTTTTTTCTTTTTTTTTTCTTTTTCGCATGTCCAAATTTCCGTCAAGGATTCCCGGGACACTGTAAGACCGGGGTACACGAAACTTGGTGGGCATGTAACCCCACATGGATAGCATGGAACCTCCTGTTTTCGTTTAGATCTGTAGCCCCCCCGCTGGACTGGACCCCCGAAAGGAGGGTAGGGCAGACACAGTTTTCTGTGAATATCTCGAGAACCGTAGGGTTTAGGAGGACCTTTTTTTTTTTGTATGTTGATCTCAAAGGGCCATGTCAACCCATTCCATAACCACTCATTTCATGTATAGCGCCACCTAGTTAAACACAAAAAAGTAAAAATGAGGTGTTGTAATCGCAGGTATCTGTGACCTAACATAGTCAAAACTGCACGAAATTGGAAGTGTAGGATCATAATGACACCCTCTGAATGCACGCCAAGTCTCGTGGAATTCCGTTCATGGGGGGCCACACAATAAATTAATTTATGTTACTATACACCAACTGGCCTGTAGGTGGCCGGAGACAGTTTTCTGTGAATATCTCGAGAACCGTAGGGCCTAGGAGGTCCACCTTTTTTTTGTATGTTGGTCTTAAGGGGGCATGTCAACCTATGTCAACCTATCCCATTACCACTTATTTCATATATAGCGCCACCTAGTTAAAAATTAAAAGCAAAACATTAGGTGTTTTCATCACAATATCTCTGGCTGACATGGTCAAAACTGCACGAAATTGAAAGTGTAGGATCATTATGACACCCTCCGAATGCATGCCAAGTTTCGTGTACTTTCGTTCATGGGGGCCTTACAATAAAATAATTTATCTGTACATTTAGTGACCGTACACCAACAAGGATTCCCGGGACACTGAAAGACCGGGGTACACGAAACTTGGTGGGCATGTAACCCCACATGGATAGCATGGAACCATCGCTTTTCGTTTTGATCTGTAGCCCCCCCCCTGGACTGGACCCCCCGAAAGGAGGGTAGGGCAGACACAATTTTCTGTGAATATCTTGAGAACCGTAGGGCCTAGGATGACCAATTTTTTGCGTATGTTTGCCTCCAGGGGTCATGTAAACCCATTCCATATGCACACATGTGCATAAACAGATACACACACACATACATACATTAACAGTAATCCTACGTATGACACATACTCACACAGTAGACATATATACGCATGCATGCACATGCACACACACAGGCACATAAACAGGCAAACACACACATGCACGCACACACACCCACCCACACACACATAAACATAAACATGTACATGCACACATGCACACAATTCAAGAATTTCTCAGAATTATGAACAGGCAAGATGGGGGTGGAGTTGTATAAAATGTATATTACATGTGAAATCTATGAACTAAGGGACCGTTCGTTATTTATAAACGGGGTCGCCGGAGGAAAATAGGGGAGGGTCATGTCTTTTTATTCTTTGTTGAGGGGAGGGTCACCTAACATTTTTTTGTCTAGGAGGGGGGGTCACCCATCTTTTGTATTAATGAAAACAGCAAAAAATCAAAGTGGCTTGATTGTTGATTTCTGTCGCCATATAACGTTCTCTTTCGTTCCACAGCTCTGTCAACATTGAACAATGAAAATAAGGGAGATTTCCCGGGTTTCTCACGCAAAGTACGGAAAATGTCAACATCCGTCCCCATTAACGTTGGAAGGGTTGGAGCAACAAAGTAGCCTACTTTATTCACGCCTAACAGCCTATATCCATTTGGTCAACTTTATCCAGCCCTAAAAAAGCTAAATTTAACTTTGGTTTACTTGTAGTTTACCATGTAGCCTCACTTTAAACAGTGTGCATGCTTATAAAGCATACTTGTGCTTCATTCATCCACACATCCAGCTCCTAACGTTTTGACAAGCATTTCTACCAATTGACCTTGTTCCTGCCTTTGGTTCCTGCCCATCTCTAGCTTTGCTGTCTCCATCCTTTCTGTTTTTGTTGTTTGCAAAAAAATATACAGTAGGCCCTATTTATTGGTAACCAGAAACAAGTGCAATTTGTTAATCGCTGTCATTCTCTCATGCCAACAAAAATGTGTTAGGCTACGTTCCAAGTAGCAGTGCGTAATTCTGCTTCATAAAGTTTAACAAATACTTTGGTCATATAAATAGCCAGTTTATGGCCTACAATGTAGAGTTGGTAAGTTATGGTAGGTCAACTTGGAGTGAATATACAGGGGTATTTCTTTGGCTCTTAGCCTGGCAGGTGCGCACGTAGACATAGCCTATACGGCCGAACACTGCAAGCGCCAACGAATCGTGCTCTCACAACAACCACGTCGTTAACTTAAATAGGCCTAGGTTAACATCACTCTGAGTTCGCATTCAAGCAAGCAAAACGATGATTTGAATACATCTGTTTCACTGGAAGGGCAAAGGGTAACAACAGGACAACACAGAGACAGGCCAGAATGCAGGACTAATTTTATGAGAGTATTACAGTAATATGGGATATTCTACGGGAAAATATTAAAACGGCAAGAGTGGGGAAAAGTTAAAATGATAGGCCTAAACCCGGAAAAAGTTGGCATGTTAGGTATTTTTCGGTCCCTGTGATTATTTGTGAAATTGTGCAAACGGCCTTTTCAAGTCATTTGAGAAGGAAGGAGTGTAGCAAGCTCCCAAATTGACGCTCGTCTGAGAAATTGAGTTTTGGATAATGTTCAGCTTCGGCAGCTTTACAATGACTGAGGAAGCCTAGAGACGAGTCCATAGCAACAAGTTCATGTTTTGAATTAGTTATTACCCAGTGTGCTTTGTTGAATGGTCTCAATGCTTTATTGTTTTATTTCATGTGAATACTACTAGAGGAGTAACTTATTTCAAGTAGGCTAATGCAGTTGCAGGAAGTGTGCATTTAGTTTCCATGCTTATTGTGTTTCCACAACAATGTTAGTGAGTAAATCTACTGAAATGGCACCATCTGGTGAAGTGTGATGAGTAAGATCAGAAAGCAGAGGGTGAATTTAGAACTATAGCTTGCGTCGATGTGTTTTCATTGCGCTTTGTAGCGGGTGGAAGGTATCGACAATTAGCCGGGGAGGGTCATGTCTTTTTTGAAAAGACTGATGGAGGGTCGTTGAAAATGTTCTTGCAGGCATGGGAGGGTCATGCAACTTTTGTTATAAGCACTCAAAATCCCTCCGGTGACCCCGTTTATAAATAACGAACGGTCCCTAATCATGTTTTGGTACTTGTTGTCTAGCAGATACCAGTGAGAATTGAGTGTGTATAATGCAATTCAGTGAGACAGTTAGAATCATTTATGCCTTTCAGCGTGATTATTTTTGTGGAAAACATGTGCTGGACTGGGCGGCGGTCATATTTTGTACCGCTCTGCGGTACATCTAGTTCTTATTCTCTCTCCTGCGCAAACATTAGGTCCTGCATGCCTGCGTGTAGTTCTACTGCATAAAGTTTCGCAAATAAATTCGTTTGTTTTACAGAAATGGACTACTGCATGCAGGCTATAACCAAAAGCACACATTTTGTAAATAAGCTGGTCGGGTATAATTTTGTCCTAATTAATATTCGCGGTCCGAGTTGCGGTCGGGTTGATTAAAATATCGGTTTGTAGCCCCATGTGTATGTGTGCTTATGACATTTGCTGGCCGTTTTAACCTTGTAAACGTCATTTTTCGACCAGTTTTATTTGATTCACGTAGGGGGGAGGGCCTAGGAGAATTTTTTTGAGCCGGGGGGAGGCCCCTGGAAAAAAAAAATTGACCAGGGGGGAGGGCCAGGCAGAACATTTTTAACCCGATCGTCTGGTGACCGGCCCTCCCCCCTCCCGCTAAATATTGTACAGTCCCTAAAGGCTGCAGTGTCATTTACTGCAGTCAAGCGAAGCCAAAATCTGATGACAAATCTCAGCAGTGTGTGCCACTTCCTCTCATGGCTGTCCATTGATATTTGTTTGTTTGAGTGTTATATGATTATCTTAATAATAAAGTGTTTAGCTGTACTTCATTATGTAGTAAACGGTTAATGGAGTATCAACAGATAGACTAATGCTACTGTGTAAAGTCCGTGCAGATAATGCAGATGATGTAAATGGAAGTACATCCCTGTTTTTCATTAATAAAATGAGCTCCAAATTTATCGGAGACACAGCGAAATAACGGCACTGCTGCACTCTGAAACCCATTATTTGCAATGACTCCTGCTGCACAACAAGACTACTATTTTGCTCGGAACCTATCGTCAACCAGCGCAATGTTAATTGCCATGCACCTGAAAGAGCCATCGCTGGATTCTCTGCAGCAACCACGTATCCATTTTTAAAATGCAGTGTGTGTATGATGGATTCAAACCACTCGAGTTTTGCCCTGAGAGTCTTTTCTCTCAATATGTGATGACACTCCGATCTGTCTGATAATGGGGAGACATAAGAAGCCTTTGATCTTCTTCAACCTCCTACGCACACCTTCCACTGTTCGTGTGAGTAAATTCAATCTTTCTGCTCACGTCTTATTGAATTAGACTTTTTTTTTTTTTTTTTAATCCTGAGGAGATAATGGTATTTGGGGTACCCTTTCAACAGCATTTCCAAAAACAGTGTACTTTGAAATTGAAATGCAGTGAGGAGCATTAGTTTACGTAAGAAACGTGCCACTGTGTGACTGATGATAAGTGGAAGTGGAGTTGTTTTTAAACTACTGGACAGTTGAATTTCCCTCTAGGGATGAAAATATAAATAAAAAAATAAAGTATAGAATAAAAGTTCTATCTAGCAATGAATAACTGAGGTGTGGGCAATAGCATATGTCTCATTATTTCCTTATTTCACACATTAAATGAAAACTGTGATGGAACGGAACTATCTGCACGCTGCTATGATAATAAGTAATTGTGTCCCTGAAGAATCCAAGATAAAAACAGGGCCTCCCACCAGCATACCTTAACTATTCTCATCATACATGATATACCAACTACAGCATATGCTAATTCATGGTATATGGTAACAGACTTGCCTATGGTGAACCAATTAAAATGAAGAAATGCAATCCTTTAAGGGATATTTAAAGACATATATGATATCGGAGAGTGCCCTATTTTCAACCTTTTACGTGTAAGTGTCATTTAATATTAATTTCTATTAAACCCAAGACAGCGGATTCCGTCCCAAGCACCCATCTCATAAGGGTGTATAAATTCTCTTTGTACCAAAAATTATATTGCACAGTGACTCTAAGAGCTGTAAACAGCGTTGTAAGGCTGCGTGTACAAAACCACTAGAAGTTCCAGTGGAATTTTGATTTTGCAACAAGAATTCTCGATCTAGTTTGTTAACTACCACAGTCACGAGTTGGGTCGCGATAGTCTGTCATTTTTAAAAAGTGGGTCCCCAGAAAAAAAGTTTGAGAAACACTGATCTAACGTTATTCCTCCTTCCTCTTGAGTTTTATCCCCAATATTTCTGTGGTAGTTCTCCACTGATCTGAGCTAATGAGCTGATTACCTAGTAAGTATAAAATAGTCTGAATGTGGTTTTCAACTCACCAATACATTTTAATGCCCCTCATTGCACCTGAGTGAACAAACTCTGAGCACAGAAAACAAAATCGGCATTTTATCTATCTATCTATC
>NW_027468640.1:13148139-13175639 GCF_046254945.1 Alosa pseudoharengus
TTTTCCCCGCTGTATATATATTATTATTTATTTATTTTAAAAAAAAAAACATGGAGTTTAGATATAGGAAGTGAAAAGAGAGGGGAGGATGTAAAGGAACAGAAATATACAGTCTTTTATCTTTTACACTATTCCTACCTGATGATAGCAAAGCCATTCTGTTTGTTTCATTTCTCTTTCTCTTCCCATTACTCAGTCTCTTTGTGTGTGTGTGTGTGTGTGTGTGTGCGGTGTGGTGTAGAGAGAGAGAGAGAGAGAGAGAGAGAGACAGAGAAAAGCAGGGTGATTTTTTCTCTCAGACAAATGTCCATCCCTCTGGCTCCCAAACCACTCTGACTTCATCATATAGGAGACAAGACCAGGAAGAAGACAGAGAGAGGGGTGTGAACTGTGTGTGTGTGTGTGTGTGTGTGTGTGTGTGTGTGCACGCGCATGTGTGTGTGTGTGTGTGTGTGTGCGCATAGGCGCGATACCGTGGGTGCTCTGTCGCTCGAGCACCCACGGAAAATATCGAGCATCCACGTGTGCCAGCTTACAGTCCCGGCTAAATTTACATTTATTTAAAATCAAACATCGCAGTTGATGTTAAATTCAGCATCTCTAATAATGTGATTGGCTATGTTGCTGTCAATCCCCTACTCCATATCCTAACCACCAATGAGAGCGTCTCTCGTATGAAAATTCCTGACACTTCCCACCTGAAGAATTAACGCAAGGCCTTGTCGGGTCTTAAGCCGCAAATGTTTAAAATGTACAGTATATTGCCCTGAATATCATTTTAAAAGTAGTCTGACAAAGCGTATTGTTTTGTGACACAGCTAAACACTTCTATAGAACGTCTATAACATAGCCTATTAATGTGATGAGGTGGTTGCAACTCGCAAAAGTAAAGCAGATAGAAAGAACTCACGCAAATCTAGCCTACAACACGCAGACAGCTTCATGTGCAGGGGAGAGAGAGCGTTCAGAGGTGTTTTATGATTGTTGGCTTTTGATGGTATCTTGCTAATTCACTGAAGAAAGACTTATGATAATGGATAGAAAGAACATTTCTGAAAAGGAAAGGAGTAAGGCAATGAGGAGCAATCTATAGTGGAATACTCATGTTGCTGTATCAGCAGATGAGAAAGACCTGAGAGTGCCACGACGTGACTACCTCATAGGCTCACAGGTTGGTGAAGGAGAAAGCTACATCTAGCTGAGACTATGCTTTTGTGAGAAGGCACACCATTCATAGGCCTAAGATTATCCCTGGCAGACCTTTACAAAAAATATGATACTATACACGCCTTTTACACCAGTGTAGGATATGGCAAAGTTTTAGAACCACTGCCTCCACTTACTGTCGGCTAATGCACGCTTCTGGATTGATCGGCTATCGTTTTTTTAACGGTGTGATGTCAACACGAAATATAATTTCTGTTTATAAAAACAAAGCAAAGTGTTTTTCCTTTAGTTTGGGTTAACACAATTAACCTTCTGAGTTACGTAAACTGTTCAGGAGTCAAACGACGGATCATGCGTGATTTAGGCGTAGTGTAGGTGACTGAAAGTTCACAGAAATTGTGCCTTTGCTTAACAGCATTTAAGAAATGTCCTTGGGGGCGACGCCCATGGACTCCCCCAAACTGTATTAGCGTTTTGTGTGTCGGCCGCTGTTGATTTCCTAAAGTGTTTAAGTGCATACATTACTTCTCAAAAACCATATGGCAACAATACACATGGGGCGTTGGAATCGGGCATTTAATTGTTTGAGCACCCACCGACGGAAACATAAATCGGCGCCTATGTATGTGCGCATGTACAGTATCTGTGTGTGTGTGTGTGTGTGTGTGCACGCGTGCATGCGTGTGTGTGTGTGTGTGCATGTGCACCAGAGGAGGCTCCTTCATTGAGGAAAGGGAGGAACACCCTCCCTAAAATTTCAGAGAAAAATAAAAAATATATAAAGTGAATTACTAATCTGATAAATTACTGTTAATATTACTATTTTTAACACTTTGAATGAACAAAATCGTTCCCCTAGGTCAAAATGCCAACAGCACCCCCTATCGCAATTGAAAATTACTGTATGGAGGAGCTTTCTCCTCAAGCCCCTCATTGAAGTCCATTATAAACGCCTCGGACCCCAGCGGCTCGTGAATCACGTCGTTTTCAATGGCCAAGGGAGGAAGCTCCTCCGTACAGTAATTTTCAATTGCGATAGGGGGTGCTGTTTTAGCGGCAACGGTTCAAGAATGTTATCTGCAGTCAAACTACGAATCTTATGTTGAACGGAAAGCTTGTTTTTTGCTCATGAAATAAACAGTACAATGGAATCAGAGGACAATCTCAAATCTTTTATACATTCACTTTTATACAATACACTGCGAATACACTGATAATGTTTATCAAAGCAGGAAGACCAGCTCCAAAAATTCATATTCCAAAACAAGATGGTAAGTGTAGCTACTGAATGCTACATAGTCAGACAAATAGGCTACTCATGGCTAACTGGTAACGTTAGCACAGAAAACAATCAGCCATAGCCTACTGCTGGCCTGTCACATAGGCCTACGTGGACAGTTCACTTGGTGATAAAACATTTTTGGATAGTTATGCGTTGTTATAATCCAAGTTATGCCTTAACTAAACAATTGTTAAATAAGGTTCTTGTTGTTATGTTCTTGTTTTCACCGTTCTAAATGTATCTTTGGATGGTAACATTGTTAATTAATGTTTCAGACCATGATGCATTCCTTTAATGACGTCTTCAATAACATTTGCCTTTTGATGCTTTCATAAATTCCCACTTAGCTATTACAACCTGTCTTTAAATTATAGCGATTTGGCTTTAAAAACAATAGCATGTTACAAATAACCACATTTAAGGTCTATTTTTAATGGTAAATAGTTACATGGTTTTATAAAACAAGTGTCTATTTTTATTATTATAGACTTTTCTGCCAATGTATTACACTGAGCAAAACCTCCAGACTTTCCGTAATTTTGCACATCTGGAAAACAGTATTTCATAACTAGACCTACATATCTTCCCTGACTTCCCAGACCTAAATTTACATTTATTTACATTTACATTTATTAATTTAGCACTATTATCCAAAGTGACTTATATATTTAAATTATATTACAAAGTCCATTGTCCCTGGACGAATTGTCCCCCCCCCCGCTATAAATGTGTCTGGGTAGGCGGCCTACATATTGTTCACATATGCCACCAAACCATCACAACCTCACATTTGCCACTAACGCCAATCAAGCAGACATTCCTTCCTCCGTTATTTTTTTAACCACCAGCCGCCACTGATGTGCACATATCCATGATTGTGTCCATTAGTAGGACTAAGAGAATGAATATTCTGAGTGTGAGTGTGTGTGTGTTTTTTTGTTTGGGTGTGGGAGTGGGACAAAATTAAAAGGCACAGTTATGAAAGGAATAGACAGAAATGGGCAGAGGGAGGGAGAGAAAGAAACAAAGAGAGAAAGAGAGAGAGAGAGAGAGAGAGAGAGAGAGAGAGAAGAAACAGAGCACATCTTCATGTAGAAAGGAGCGAAAATAGAGGAGAGGGAGAGCAAGAGAGAGAGAGAGAGAGAATGGAAAACAAACTTTAGTAAGCTTGGAAATTGTTGTGGTGATCCTGCCCCAAATGAACCCTTCATCCTCCGGGCTGCGCGCTTAAGCCTGCGGCCTGACAAGACTGTTTAGCCTTGCCACTCTCCCGATATTGGATATGTCACACTCCATTGCTTGGGCTCTGGGCTTGTGTCAAACTCATTTTGCCAATGGTTATTTGCTGAGGTGACCCGCACAATGCGATTATTTTTCTTTTTTCCCCTCTTTCCTTTTACCCACCCTGCCTTCTATCTTTCTATATTTCTCTCTTTCTCTCTATCACTCTCTCTCTCTCTCTCTCAGGGAGTCAGGCAAGTGGAAGGGATGGGCGTGTATGTGTGTGTGTGTGTGGAGGGGGGGGGGCATATATGTGTCCATGTGTGTCTCTCTGTGTGTGTGTGTGTGTGTGTGTGTGTGGAGGGGAGGGGGCATATATGTGTCTGTGTTTGTCTCTCTGTGTGTGTGTGTGCGGAAGGGGGTGGGCGTATAAGGAAGCTACGAGTCATTCAGCGCGTGAAGGAGAGAAACACAAAGCGAGGTAAACATCAGCCTCCTGCCTGGAAAAGATCAGAGGTGTGCAGTTTTCATTTCATCCATAATTCCAAGATATTTTGTTAGTTCATTTCTGTTGTTGTTGTTGTTGTGGGAGAGAGGATGAGTCATCTCCTAAATTTGAATAGATCTGACAGTCATCATGAGAATCACGAGTACCGCCTCATGTATGAATCAGAGCTGGGAGAAAAACATCTTACAGAAATCAAATCATCCTGATCCTAATTTAAAGCATCTTCCTATCAAATACGCAGGCAGTGTTCAGATGTGTGACAAATGATACATATAAATATTTATTTTAATATCAATATTACTGTAATGGCATATTCATTCTGTACACACCTGCAGTGCATTTTACTTATTTTTATGCAAAGTATTAATTTCAGATTGTATCTGAAACTTCACCAGGACATGCCAAGCATCACTATCAAACTGAAGAAAAGAAATATTAAAAATGAAATGAATTCATCCCCCTTTAATATCACTAACCATCAGGGGCCGTATCCACAAAGAATTTTAAGGCTAAAATTAGCTCCTGACTGGCGAAATAGGAGCAACTCCTAAAAATATTTGTTTTCACTAAAAGTAATTCACGAAGCATTTTAGACCTAAAAGTAGCACCTAAGTCTGGGACAGCTTAAAAGTTGAGAGGACTCCTAACTCAGTAAGACCTCACAAACTGCTTTTAGTGGCATTTCACGTCGCAATGTTTTGAAATGCGTATGCGGTTACAGGAAGAGGGAACAATTTTGCATTGTATGCATAAAAGGGATGCAATAACGCCACCAACAACAATCAAAACTACTCATTGTCAACATGTAAAATAAATGTAACGTTTCATTGTGAATCAAATCATTTCCCGCATTACAATCATCAGCCAATCAAGGTGGTCACTTCAGTCAAGCTCGTGCATGAGTAATGACGTCATCCATAGCAACGAAGACTCACTCTTAGTTTAGGAGTTGTCATATTTCCTACTAAGAGTAGGTCTGAAAGGCTTCATGAATAACGTTTAAGAGAAAACTCCTAGCTAAAATCTTTTAGTGCGATTTAGGAGTACTCCTAGTGGTAAGATAAAAGGCTTTATGAATACGGCCCCTGACATACAATCTTGATTCAAAATACTTTCTAAGCATGACAAAAATCTCTCTGTCTTTCACTCTCTCTCTGTCTCTTTCTCTCTCTCTGTCTCTCTCTCCTTCTCTCTCTCTCTCTCTCTCTCTCTCTGTCTGTCTCTCAGCGGAATATGATATTTCAGTGTCAGTGGAAGGAGGAGGAGGAGGGTTTTGCGTGCTTCATCTGCTGGGCCACTAACAGGGACAGGCTGCAGTTGCTGAGGTAATCCATTACTGAGGGAGATAATGGTGCCAGGATGGCAGAGACTCTGAGCTATGGCTTCCTCCAGAGGGGAAGGGCTGTGGTGAGGTGTGTGTGTGTGTGTGTGTGTGTGTGTGTGTGTGTGTGTCTGTGTGTGTGTGTGTGTGTGTGTGTCTGTGTCTGTGTGTATGCAGCTTTGTGTGTGTGTGTCTGTGTGTGTGTTTGTGTGTGTGTGTGTGTGTGTGTATGTGCATGTGTGAGTGTGTGTGTGTGTCTGCGTGAGTGTGTGTGTGTGTGTCTGTGTCTGTGTCTGTGTGTATGCATCTTTGTGTGTGTGTGTGTCTGTGTGTGTGTCTGCGTGTGTGTTTGTGTGTCTGTGTGTCTGTGTGTGTGTGTGTGTGTGTGTGTGTGTGTGTGTGTGTGTGTGTGTGTGTGTGTGTAAGCATGGAGGTGTGTTTGTCAATTTCTGTGTGTGTGTGTGTGTGTGTGTGTGTGTAGGGGGAGACTGAGTGATAAGACTTGATGAATGGTCCAGGTCTAGCACCAGAGCCCTCTCCCTCAGCTCAACACTGGCCAATATTGAATCTCCCACAATCCTTCACTCTCATGATCTCTGCAAGGATGCTCTCCAGTTATAGTGGACAGTGACTACGGTGCTGTGGGAATAATTGTTGTCAAAACACCTATTGCTAAGAGTCAATGTGATTAATTCAAAACACATAGTATATAGTAAAACAAATGCAGTGCAACTAAATATGGCCTTTGTTTCATATTATGAGATAGAATACGTGTTGTGCAGGAAACTGGATCCTCTAGATCAATGAGATTTTATTGACAGTGACAGATTTCTTGAGTGAATTTGATATTATTCAGGGAGGAATAATTATTTATCTTGGATATCTCTCAGTCTCATTAAGACGTATGGCAAATCCAAGTGAACAAAGATGCAATGTGAGCTATCAACTGCTATTTGGTGTGAATATCTGTTTGCGTGCAGTGTTCTGATATCTCTCTCTCTCCCGCCCTCTCTCTCTCTGTCCCTCTCTCTCTCTCTCTCTTTCTCTCCCTCTTCCTCTCTCTCTCCCTCTCTCTCTGCCCTCTGTCTCTCTCTCTCTTTCTCTCTCTCTTCCTCTCTCTCTCTCCCTCTCTCCCTCTGTCCCTCTCTCTCTCTCTCTCTCTCTCTGCCCTCTGTCTCTCTCTCTCTTTCTCTCTCTCTTCCTCTCTCTCTCTCCCTCTTTCCCTCTGTCTCTCTCTCTCCCTCTGTCCCTCTCTCTCCCTCTCTCTCTCCCTCTCTCTCTCTCCCGCCCTCTCTCTCTCTGCCCTCTTTCTCTCTCTCTCTCTCTCTCTCTCTCTCTCTCTCTCTCTCTCTCTCTCCATCTCTCTCTCTCTCTCTCCATCTCTCTCTCTGCCCTCTGTCTCTCTCTGCCCTCTGTCTCCATCTCTCTCTCTCTGCCCTCTGTCTCTCTCCCTCTCTCTCTCTCTTTCTCTCTCTCTCTTCCTCTCTCTCTGGATAGGTATTGATTTTAGTGGACTGGTGTGGGAACAGAGCAGCAGATTCAACATCAGCAAAACTGGCGTTGAATCAGGTCCAGTGTGATGGAATCTGACAGCCTTTGGAGAGAGAGGATCAATCTCTGCATAAACATACATTTTTCCCATGACCTATATCAACAGTAAACATGTTTTTCTTTTGAACACGTTACACATCGTAACCAAAAATGGATAACAACCTGTAACCACTAACTGAATCTTTAGATGGGTATGCTCTTTCAAACTCTCAGGAAGGAATACATCCCCTTACATCCCCTTACATACACTGATACACAAACACACATACACACACACACACACACACACACACACACACACACACACACACAGACCCTCTGTGAGGTGACGCAAATCTGCATCCTACTCGACAGGAGAATTCTCTTGGAGCTCTTCCGCTCCAAATCTCCTGCTCCTCACATGGCCTCATACATCAGCTCCCTCATGCTGCCCATGGAAACACGCATCTACACACACACACACACACACACACATTTAAACGCACACACACGCGCACACAACACACACGCGCACAAAACCACACACACGCACACAGACAGACATGTACATGCACACACACACACACACACACACACAACAGGGTCCTACTAAAGGTCAGACGCCCGGCGCGCGGGATTTATGGGCGAGTCGTTTCTCGTAAAGCCCTAATGACAATTACACCCACAGGTGCCACCACCAGCCAGCCAAGGAGAGAGAGAGAGAGAGAAAGATAGAGGGAGGGAGAGAAAGAGAGAGAGAGAGAGAAGAGAGAGAGAGATGGAGGGAGACAAAAAGAGAGAGAGAGAGAGGGGACAGCAGGCATCAATAAGCCCGGGTGCCTGCATCAATTATTTATCCAAGAAGTGAGAGCACCACCGGCCAAGTCCAGCCTGAGCTCAGCTCATCTTGTGTAGCAGTCGGAATCTTCACGTTGTCACCATGTCAACGATGAAATAGTAGCTGAGGGGCCTCAGGGGATTGGGTTGGGAAAGTGTGTGTGTGTGTGCGTGTATGTGTGTGTGTGTGTGTCTGGGGGGGGGGGGGGGGGGTATACGGAGGTGATGCTGACATGGAGACACTGAGGGAGAGGGCATGGTTTTGTTCTGACATACAAGAGCTTGCTCTAAAATGGCTCCCAAAGGAATGTGGAAATTGGCATATTTTGTACGACTGTATTCAATGCCAATCTGGGTATGTATCTCACGTTTGACATTAAAGGAAATACATTGTGACACCTGACAGTCTAGAACTGAAAGAAGTAAAACAATTACCGCAGACCAATTCGCAGTGGGATCAGAATAATTGGTGAAGCCCTCAATCGTTAAAGTATCTCCCAATGGACGGTGAATCAGAATATTCTCTACTATCTAAGCCTCCGTGTTGCCAGCGAATCAACTAAAATCATGATCAATGCCAATCTAAAATCTCTCGTTTAATAGTGACATAGATGGAAAACTATCCTGGCAGTAAATCATCTAGGAGAGAAAAGAATAATATATTTCTCCTTACTGGCAGACAATAACATACAGAAAGATGGGGATCGTTGTAGTCAATTATACAGTATTGATTAACTCCAGGGGCGCATTTGATGACCAAGCATTCATTTCATTTTATATATCTTCGTCTAATGGTCATGAGTTTTAATACTAACTTCAGTAAACACATGCTATTTTGTATCACTTTGTTGAGAGGACATTTCATGCTTCTTTGTCTGTATTTTCATGCATCAACACCCCCCCCCCCCCTCCCCATGTGTTTATTTGAAATTTATTGTGAGGAGGATAACCCCTTGAGATGAGATCTGGGGTCTTCGGGACACAAGACAAAGACAATACAGCACATGTACATTCACACCCTCTAGAGCTCTCCCTCATCCCACCTCGCCCACCACAACCTCCCCGTCCTTAGTGAAAACCAGACCATGTATTAAACATAATACATTATTAAGAGGCATAACAACATTTAGCCCATGCACATGTGTATTTACATACCAGTAAATACATATACACACATGATATGGTCCTATATATATGCACACTTACACCCATAGTCACATACTGTATAAACACAAAAACACATGAGTAGAAAGTAAGGACAAAAAGTATCCCACATGGTAGTATAGAAAACAAAGGACCAGTCACACATGAGAAACACATTTACAGGAACAGTTTACTTGCAAGTGAGTAAAGAGCGATGTTTTAAAAGAATGCAAAGAAGTGGCAGATCTTAGAGACCCAGGTAGGCAATTCCAGTCTGAAGGGGCTTTAAATTTAAAGGTACATCTACCACTCTCTTTGGAGATGTTTGGCACAGTGAAGGAGGGATATTCAGTTTGTCTCAGTCTATAGCTGGGTCTATATGGAGTTAAATAATCCTTGAGGTAAGAAGGATAATCAGTGTACACACATTTAAAAATAATCTGATACCAGTGGTACTGTCTTCTGGCTTTAGGTGATAATAAGTTCAGTGAGTCATACATTACACAGTGATGAGTAGTAAAAGGGCATCTTAGCACAAATCTGCATATATTATTGAACGCAACATTTAATGATTTTTTCATTTTCATTTTATATATCTCCGTCTAATGGTCATGAGTTTTAATACTAACTTCAGTAAACACATGCTATTTTGTATCACTTTGTTGAGAGGACATTTCATGCTTCAAATTGTCTGTATTTTCATGCATCAAGGGAGACTGTGGCATCAACACCCTCACATATCTCCAACTGTCTCCTATAGTTTCCCTTTACAGTCCCCTAATCACTGGTGAAAACATGGTCAATTCTATAGCGTATTATTAGGACAGAAACAAACAGCTAAGTATAAAATCACAGAATCTTCATCCATATGATGTTCAATATTGATGATGATTCAATTTTCTGTTCACTGTTCAATTTTCTTGCCAAATCTCTGCATAGTCCAACAGCCTTTAGTCAACTAAAATGATCAACTCACAGCAGAAACAAAAAACTCTACAATCTGTTAGGACTGCAAACCAGCCTAGGTTAGATTCTGATTCTAATTCAGATTCTGACGATACCAATTTCGCCACAGAGGAAGTAGGTGACTCCCCTGAGGTGTGTGTACTCACTAATGGTTTGTCTTAAGGGCTCTCATTTGTCAAGTCAGCTGTAAATCCTCTTTTGTGCAGACAAGAGTCCTTGAAGTGCCACATTTCGGGAATCGGAGACCTTGGACATCAGTGTAGAAGTGGAGTGTACAATATAGAGTGCATTGAATGAATGTTCCTGTGTGTGTCTCTGTGTGTGTGTGTGTGTGTGTGTGTGTTTGTGTGTGTGTTTGTGTGTGTGTGTCAAGAACATCAGAGGGAGGGTACAACTTTATGCGCCTATCAAAATGTGTGTATGTGAGAGTGTGTATAAACAAACATGTATAAGATGTGCATGTGTGTAGGACAGTGAGTGTATGTCCTTCCATCATCCTTTGTTAACACACACTTCACACATACTTTGTAAAGAAACCCTAAAAAAATCAGGCTTCACCTGAAGCCTCCATCCCTAGTTTATTTCCCCTCTCTGCAGATTACACGCAGGGCCTAGTACCATCATTACTATTCAACATCACTCTTAGCAGTTCTCTCCCTCTCCATTGCTCTCTCTCTCTCTCTCTCTCTCTCTCTTGTCCTTGCTCTCTCCCTTTCTAATACCTTTCCGTCACCCAGAGACAGAGCCTTCATCTTTTGTTTTCCATCTCACTTGATACAGTGTCAGTGCCTATCTAATGATGCCCATGAAATATCAATTTGAAAAGTGGGAGGGGGGGGCATGTGGATGAGAGAGGAACGACTAGAACAGCCTGCATGCAGAGTACAGGAATGGAGTGAGATGCTAGGAGAATACGCAGGGTAAAGAGAGGGCAAAAGTAACGGAGAGAGAGAGAGGTGGATAAAAAGAGAGAGGGAGAGAAAGGGAGGGAGAGAGAAATCAAGAGAGAGAAGGAGGGAGAGAGGAGGTGAACGAAGAGTAAAGTCAGAGTACAGGTGAAAGCATTTCTCCCCCATATTCCCGACCGTGAAGTGAAAAATAAGCTCATCTTTTCCCCCTCATTCTATCTTTCACTCACTCTCTCCTTTTTCCCCTCCGCTTTCTGAACAGCAAATCCCCTCATCCATAGCTGCACCATCAGCAGAGGCAGTTCAGACACTGTCTCTACCCATCCTTCGGTGGTCAAGGCCAACTGTCATTACCCAGAGTGCATCAGGGTCTGGGTTAATGATCCCGCCCATTCCATCACGCCCTGAGACCGTTATTATTGCTTTCTTTTTTTATAGCGGAGAATTAATTACTTGTGACAAATCCAGCCGCGTGCCTAGGTGGTCACACACACACACACACACACACACACACACACACATGGGGCTAAGCTTGGGGAACAAAAACATTTTCTGAGATGATTACATTGACTATGGGTCCCTGTTCAGAGAGCACAGACCCCATCTCAACACATGTCTGTGTGTGTGTGTGTGTGTGTGTGTGTGTGTGTCATGGCTATGGGTCCGTGTTCAGAGAGCACAAACCCCATCTCAACGCCTTATTCGGCATACATAAGTAAATGAAAGACAGAGAGACAGCGAGGAAATGATAATTTTAACAAGCACTTAAATGTTACAAAAAGAAAACAGTGCAAAACAACATTAGAACAGAATGGCAATAAGATAGATAGACAGATAGATAGATAGATAGATAGATAGATAGATAGATAGATAGATATTTAACAGTCCTTTATTAAAGAAGATTTAGGTCAGTGACAATGACAGTGACAATGACATCCACATGTACTATATCGTCCTTACTCTCACACACAGCAGGCCTTCCACCCCCATACAATACAAAACCCCACAATGTCATTGACTAGCCCATGAAATACATATTCAGAGAGAGAGAGAGGGAGAGAGGAAGAGAGAGAGAGAGGAAGAGAAAGAGGGAGAGAGAGATGCCATGGGAGATGGAAGGATGGAGAGAGAGAGAGAATTGCCATTGTCCCCGGCCCTTTTTGCTTTAGTTTTAGCACTATAAAGCCCAGTGTGATTTCAATGCAAGCTATACTCCTCTGATCCATTCAGAGATGAGAGCTTCTTATCATGTTATTTACTAAGTATAGCTTTGGTGCAGCTCAGTGGGAGGTCCATTGCCTGTTCAAATAATTGTACAGTACTTCCCCCCCTCAAAGCAATGACAAAAACAACAACAACAACAACAACAGCAACAGCAACAATATGAGAGGGGGAAAAAAACACAAATAATAAAACAGCCATGTTCATGATGTATTTAGTGAGATTTTGGAGCTCGGGGCTCTCATTAACTTTGTGCTGGTTTTACCTGACTTTCACACACGGCACAAGCCAAGATCAAAGGGCAGACAATTATTTGGACGTTGGTGGTTTGAGGATATTCATCGCAGTGACTGGCTGCACAACCCTCAATGAGCCGACATGGAGGTTTGGTCCCCTGGCGAGCTGATGGAATTCTACAACCAATTCCCCCCAGGCATGGTGAAGCTCACTCCATCACTCTCTTCTCTATTACTCTATCTCTCTCTATCTCTGTCTCTATGTCACTTTCTCTCATTCACTGCTTCTCATTCTGCTCCCTCCCTGTCTCCTCTATCCCTGTCTTCTCTCTCTCCCTGCCTGCCCCCCCCCTCTCTCTCTCTTTCACTCTCTCTTCTCTCCCTCTTTCTCTCTCTCTCTTTCACTCTCTCTTCTCTCTCCCTCTTTCTCTCTCTCTCTCTTTCTCTCTCTTCTATCTCTCTCTCTCTTTCTCTCTCTTCTATCTCCCTCTCTCTCTCTCCCTCTCTCGCTTTCTCTCTCTTCTCTACCTCTCTCTCTCTCTCTCTCTCTCTCTCTGCAGGACTAGGATTATGGCATAGGATGTTCCACGCAGTAAATCTACATGGTAATGATTTCCATCCCCTCGCCGGCCTTATACATGATTAACGTGTTACCTGCCTCACACCTCTCCTCTGACATGTCGATCTCATTAATCACATGACAGAACGTGACCCACATACACACACACACAAGCACACACAAGCACACGCACGCACACACACACACACACATGCACACACACACACACACACACAGACACACACACACACACACATTCCCACCAATGCCACCCACCCACATGCACACACCCACCCACACACACACACACACATTCCCACCAATGCCACCCACATGCACACACCTACCCGCACACACACAAACACAGACACACACACGCTCAGTCACCCTTGTCCGCCGACCCAGCTAAAGCATGTACATGTTACTGTCTCCATGTGTTTTAGGGCGGCCTCACATGACAAACCCATAAAATGGGGTCATCACCACCATGAGGGGCCATCAAATCCATTATATCATCATGTTAGCATAAGGAGACATTCAGGTTATTGCTATGAAATGTAGGAACTGGATGGGCGAATCCGGAAGAGTTTAAGACTACAGTGACTGGACAGGAAATGTGTGGTTTGGTGCCATCGTCAACGTTGGCTATAAGAAGACAGTGTGAGAGATAAAAAATAAATAAATAAATAAATGTTCAGAAGTTAGTGGGTATGCATAAATGCTCGTTAAGCCAATGTACAGTATGTGATACACAGCCTGACAGATCCCATTTGAAGGGAGTGATCATGTTTCCCATGTGATACATCCCTCTAAACACACTACAATCCATCGCCCGATTCTCTGAAGTCAGAAAAAAAATGCCTACGCACGTGTGTCAGGACTGAAATAACCAGTGGTGACCGTTGACGGGCGTTTTCGGTGGATACTGAAGAAATCTGTCAGGCTGGCCAATGAAGTGTAACGACGGAGAGACAATTATAGAGCGATCCATTGCCTGTAATGGCTGCATTTGTCTCCGAGATGACAAATGAAAGCCTTGATACGGCTTACCTTCACTTGGATGACTGCTCTCGTAACATCCCCATGTAGAACTCCCCTGCACTATCTGACAGATCATCCCGAACGCCTCGGCATGAAATTAATGATTTTTTTAAAAAGATACTGAGTGATGGACGTTAAAAAAAAGGACGTGATGTGCTTTGCACATACTAATTTCACTAAACGGAGAGGTGAGAGGAATTAGAAAATGCAGAGGCTCCGGAACTCTCTTCAGGATTGAACTCACAGCACTAGTGTTTGTGGAAGTAAACACATTCCACAGTGTGCATGAGTTCTTCCCTTATCATCAGATAATTTACCTTTAGCCTGACCACAAGCATGGTTGATTTATTGGTGTGGTCATTTTTGGGACTTTTTTTTTCAAGGACATCTACCTGAACAGGACAGCGGTATAAAAAACAAGGAACATTATAGCTTATCTTAAGACTAGTAATGAAAAGGCATATGAAGAGAATGCTAACATGATGTAGGGAGAGGGACGAAAACTGGCATCTACAGATTCATCACTCTGACTTTGATGGAGTCCGACACTAACTTATTTGTTGCTTTGTCATCTGTTATTTATTCCTTTGCCAACGCCAAAATTAATTTTGTTTCATAGAATCATTTAAAAGCATGAAATTGAAACTGAAATATAGCAGTACTTCCAAATGGTACGATGGTGATGATGAACATGACGATGACGAATGGTAATAATGATGAGGATGAGGATGATGATGATGGTGATGATGATGAATGGTAATAATGATGGTGATGATGATGGCGACGAGGACGACGATGATGATGATGATGGTGATGATGACAACGATGACGATGATGATGAATGGTAATAATGATGGTGATGATGATGATGATGGTGATGATGATGACGACGATGATGATAATGAGAATGATGATGATGATGACGATGACGATGATGACGGTGATGGTGATGATGATGATGATGATGACGACGACGATGATGATGATGGTGATGATGATGATGATGATGACGGTGATGGTGATGATGATGATGATGATGGTGATGATGATGGTGATGATGGTGATGATGATGATGGTGATGATGATGATGATGATGATGATGACGATGATGATGATTATGGTGACGATGATGATGACGATGATGCCAACTACGATGATGATGGTGATGATGATGATGGTGATGATGATGACGATGACGATGACGAATGGTAATAATGATGATAATGGTGGTGATGATGACAACAACATAGATCGGACTTGTGCCATTTGGTCTACCAATGTCCAAAGCACTCAAATATGGCCATCTGTGCTGCCCTACAAGGGCAAAGTGCAGTTACTATGCAAACAATGAAACTGAGAAAAATGATTGTAATGTCTACATGAGGAAAGGAGGAAAGCCCTTGAGTCTTAACTCAATTTTGGCCGAATGTGTGGTTTCTGCGTTTTGCCTTTGTATGGCAGCATGAAACCCTGAAAAGCCCAGGAGTAGAGACCGAGTGACAGACTGCCAAAATACATCAGTCAGATTTATCAAGCCAAATCATCTACATCCTCGGCCCTTCCTGCTCTCCGCACGCTTGCTGCTTGTGCCCTTTTTGAGGACAAACACTCATTCCTAACCTTCCGATCCAGATCCTAATCTAAAGACCATGCATCAATTCAGTGCCCCCCTGTTGTGTCCTGTTAATAACAGCTAGTGAAGACAGAGGGCGCCGGAGTGCACAGTGAGGATACAGGTCGTTGGTATGTGCGTAGTTGGGATGAAGAAGAATAAAGTTGGAAGTAGTGTGTTACATGCCTCTCGGTTCTTACATTAATTACTGGTACAACCCCCCCCCCCCCTCTAACTGTGGTGGTGGCAAGGTTGTTAGCTTTAGACCCCTTACTGTGGTGGTGGCAAGGTTGTTAGCTTTTGACTGACCCGCACCTGTCAAACTCCTGGATTTTTTTTAAAACATTTGGCATGCGTCATATACATGACTGAATCTCATGGATATCGCTAAATATTACAGACTTTTTTATTTACAAGCTCAATGGAAAAACTACTGACTACTACTGTGTGAGTGAACGACTACTGTGTCTGCACTGTGGTGTAAAAATCTACTAGCATTTGTCGTTTTACCTCTGACGAGGAGGTTATATTTTCTTCACCACTATGACCGACCAAGTTTGGCTTCACTTCTTCAGTAGATAAGAGCATGACAGTCATTGGTTTGAAATCCTTTAGCCAGAATCCATCCTAGTACATGTATGCTTTATACTTAATGTATAATAAGAGCATCTGCAATGCAGCAAGCAGTCAAGAGCTCCACTAGTTTCTCACCCATAAATAATGACCATACATTATATTTTTATGACGGCACTCCAGACAGCAGACTTTTTTTTTTTTTTGAAGTTCATCTTAAATAATGTCATGATGTTGGCGGGTGCACTTTGGTTAAATTAACTGTTTCTCTTTTAGGCACTGGATAACTCCCAAAGTCTATAATGAGGTTTCAAACACCACCTCTGTACTTTTTTCTCTCTCTCTCTCTTTCTAAAACAGATTAAAGCAACTCCACAATCATCTAATTACCTTGAACGTGGCCTGCTGGGAGTGTATATGTAATTCAGATCATCAGGGTGTGCAGGCTGAGTGGCAGGTTAACGTGTCATTAAGATAAACTTAGTGGGACAAGCATAATTACCGTAACAGACTACAGATGCTTCGCGATGATAGGGTGGCATCTAAGGACACAGATGATGTAGTCCAGTCACTGATGTTTCATCCTCGGGGAAATCATGATAAGGATTCTCATGTACTGTATGTACGAGGCAGCAGAGGTGTGTGTGTGTGTGTGTGTGTGTGTGTGTGTGTGTGTGTGTGTGTGTGGAGAGAGAAAGAGAGACAGAGAGGGAAAATTTGATGGAAAGTGTGTTGGATAATGTACCACCACTTCATTACATACGACAGACAAACAGACCAGCAGACAGACAGAACAGACAGAACAACTGACAGAACATAGATAGACAGAACAGACAGACCGACTGACAAAACATAGACAGACCGACAGAACAGACAGAAGGACTGACAGAACATAGACAGACAGAACGACTTACAGAACATAGACAGAACATAGACAGAGAGAACAGACAGAACGACTGACAGACCAGCAGAGAGGCAGAACAGATGGAATGACTGACAGAACATAGACAGACAGAACAGACAGAATGACTGACAGAACATAGACATACAGAACGACTGACAGAACAATGACAGACAGACAGACACAACGACTAACAGAACAGACAGTAAGACAAACAGACAGACCATCAGACAGATAGGGATAGGAGTAGACAGTGAGAGAGAAAAATGCTCCTAGAAAATGAGGCCAATCATTTAAAGGCACACTCCTCAACTCTGGTAGCCTGGGTGAACCCTGACAATCCTGGGTGCGGATTTGCTCTGCAGATCTGTTATGACCTTTGGAAATCAGAAATGAACAAAGGGTCCACAGACCAATATCCTGGTGTCCACAATTCTAGCAAAAAAAAAAAAATATTGGTGCTATTTGAGTTCAACAACTAGTCTAATTACAACCCACATTTTATATGCTTCTGAAGCAACGTTAAGCACCTTCACCTCATAGATTGGGTTTGATGAAAGACTTCACTTCACTTCATCATAAATTGAATGTGCTGACGCGGCAATCAATACTCAGCACTTGCAGCAAAGTTTCCATTTTCGCACTGGAGCTTACAGGTTTGTAGGAGATCACGAATAGACAGCTATGACAATCTCTCTCCCCATGAATGAGGACTCATTCATCTGTAAGAGGACCACAGCGAGAGCAGGAGCCTTGTCGGGATTTGTGGTCAGCACCTTCAGGAAACGGAATAACACTCCAGAAGAGTGGATGATGATAAATATGAGTGACCATTTGGATGGTCTGGCTCAAGCCGTGTTCTGTTTCCACAGTGACATATGTTTACCGCTGCAACACTAGCTCATTGAAACGCTCCTCCATGGCCTTAGTTCATGATAGTAACGATAACTGCCTCCGTAAGTCACACAGCTGGAATACTTCAAATCAGACTCGGTCGGCTCTGTGTCACGATAGATTCTAGCATACTAGGCAGTCAGAAGCCATCAACGTTTTATTGTTGTTATTGTTTATGTTGTTGTACTGTAGTTCTTTTTCAAACTTAATAATCAAATTGTGTCATTCATTTGTATTCTTGTATAATGAAATGCTGTGTCCACGTTTGAGCACTCAGAATACTGTATTGACTCTAAATATTTTTATCTTAAAACTAAACTGACTAAGCTTGACAACTTCCCAAAAAATATACTATTCAAATAAACACTCTCAGATATACTA
This sequence comes from Alosa pseudoharengus, assembly GCF_046254945.1. Lineage (NCBI taxonomy): Eukaryota > Metazoa > Chordata > Actinopteri > Clupeiformes > Clupeidae > Alosa > Alosa pseudoharengus. The sequence continues at coordinate 13,166,441 of NW_027468640.1, forward strand.
TTCAAATAAACACTCTCAGACATGGCTCTTACCAACAGTGAGAAAGTGTTATGTTTATTTTAGGCATTTCAATATACACAAATTATGTATCCAGCAGGGCCGAATAGTTTACTTTTAGGCAATAAGGCAGAGGAAGTCCAATTAAACAGATACTGTAGGTCGCTTTGGGCCTTAAATTCAGTGCATAAGTGATTGAGGTGAGCACATTCACCTTTGCAGAGACGGAGGTATAAAAATTCCCCTCCAGAATGATGGAAATGTGGGTAGGGATTTTGAAAAAGCAGACACGGTCGTCTTTGTTATGACTTTTGGGACCATAGCTTTAAGTGTGGGCATTCAAATGTTATCTCATAAAATGCTGCTCTAAGTTGCGTAAACAGTCCTTCATTTGTCATAACCACCCCTGTTTGCATGAGCTAAGAAGAGTAACACAAAAAGCAGATGTTAGCTGTAAACCACAAGCTTATGCATAATGCAACATCAACATTTTGCAATTATAATGCACTTTGCAATATGTGTTTGTCTCCAAGCAACAGTATTTTAGGGATTTAGCTGCACTTAAGTTCTAGTTTTATGTACAATGATTTAAAGTTAGTTATTATTTTTTAGTAGTCAGAAAACTTGTAAATCATCACTGGGATTATGATTGCATAAAATTAGTGAACCCACTCAGCCACTAGGAGTCAAATGTTTGTAGCAGTTGTTTATCTCAACCAGAGCCACAAAAACAAAGGTGAGTGTCTGTTTGTATGGGAAGCGCTTTGAGTAGCCATTGCGCTGGAAAATGCACCATATAATTAAATGTACCTACCTTTATCCTGGGAATACGGGATACGAACTTTCGGCAAATTTGGGATTTGCTCTGCAGGCAATCGCTAATCAGACATGGACTTGTATTTCTTTGGAATTGAGTAAACAACTGCATATAAAACCTTCGTTTACACGATTGATACACTTTTGAAATGATTTGGTAAGAGTTCAACGTACCAATTTAAATTTAATTTCACTGCTAGTTAGGCCCCTGCTGGGAGTCCAGACCCACTCCTAATGGCACAGTTGTGAAGGTCTGGGTGTTCCCAGGCTACCTTGCCTTACTAATGAAGCCTATGCTGTTTTACACATAAAAAATAAATAAAAAAAACTTGCTGAGCGATTTAGGAATCAAGGCAATCCACAGAAGTTTACAGGATATTCCTTATAGGATTTTCCTAGGATGTCTAGTTTCTGCATTACAGTAAATGTAGAACAAGAGCATTTGCAATGCGGCAAGCTGCTAGAAATCTCCAGTAGAGTCTTCCCCATAAATAATGGCTATACATTATACTTTTATGACGGCACTCGAAACAGCAGACTTTTATTTTGAAGTTTGGCATCTTCGTTTGTTTTATCGTTGCATACATTCATATCGTATGATGCATAGCGCAGGACAGAGGGGCATCTACCAAAACACTAGGGAGGTTATCACGAAAAAAAAGAGCAATGAGAACATTGGACACAATTATGATGAAAAATAGCACATCTAAAAGTGACTAGTGTACAAAGTCTTTTCTTTCACAGAAACTGGGGAGGAATGTTTGAGGAATGCTTTAATTTATGCTCTCACTGTCCAGCATTTAGATCTTGGGAGGGTCAGAGACAGCTCACAGATCCAACTCATGCATAAATCTAAAGTGTGTTAACGTGTGGATATTTTCAGATTTGAACTCACTGTTCTTGTAGTCCTCCTCAAGATTCTTACTGCTCTCAGACAGATGATATTATTCTCTCACAACAAAAAAGTAGTAGTCATATTCCACCAAAATATTCAGTAATTCATGAAAAATGGCCACATGTTCTGGGTAAGCCGAAAAAAGATGGCAATACTTATCTACTTACTTTATGATGTCCTGTTCATGTCATGCATCTCCTAAATTCTCAAACTGTCACGTATCTAAACACTCTAAGGTCCTGCAGCCACAAGAAGAGCAAGTCAGATATGTTTAGTTTAACAAGTAAGGGATAACGGCCGCCGAGGTGTCCTGTTATACGGAATTAATGGACGAGGATGAGGGGCAAAGAACTCCCCAACGCGCAGCGGAGTCCATTAATTCCATATAACTGGACACACCTCGAAGGCCGTTATCCCACTTATCACCTAGTGGGATAAGGTGACTTTTAGCTAGATGGATGACAGCAGGCTAAGTAAAATAGCGATGTTTCAAAGCTAAAGTTCATCAGAATCTTGGGATACGCCCGCTTGACAACGGGAGAGATAGAACTAACGACTAGAACTAGTAACGTCAGTTTGTCCTTGAAGTTGAGAAATTCGTTGATATGTGTCGGAAGAAATTAGTTCTACAAACAAGACAGTTTTAGCGATTAAAACGTTTAAATTGTAACAGGAAATGAACACAACGGAAGTGGCAACAGTGGAATAAACGGCCCCGCTTCGCTTCGGGGCCGTTTTACAACCTCGACCGTGTGCATTAACTTCTGTGAACAGACCACCGTGTTGTCCATTATCCCTTATGTAAAACACGCGGTTCTGTTTAAAAAGAGGCTCACTAGTTCAGCTTGTTGTACAACTTTCGTTGGCCCTATAACAGCGATAGCATGGACAGTTAGCTTTTTTACAGTTGATTCCATTGTTGCGAAGCCTGCCTCCAGTTACCATTATAGTTACCATTCATAAGCATTGATATGGAACGGTGATTAAACCAGATCTATTTCATAGGTGTCCCATTATTCAGAATTAAAAGCCACCCCGCCAGCCAATCAGAAAAGAGTATTTCTTCTCTCCGGGTGATAAGCATTTTGGATCATTTTTTTTTAATTATTGTTGCCAAGGACAATCATACACAGACTCTACCATGTACCCGAACCTTTTACCATTTGTGTGCCTCTCATAATATTGGCCTGGTCTGATTCCAAGATTCCCTCATTGTTTTCATAATATTTGAGTATTTCAGCAATTTTGAGTTATGGCTATTGGTGCTTAACAATGCTTCTATCAAATAGCAGTTAAGAGCTCTTAATGGATCTCAAAGCTCACCATTATGTCACAATTGCAAACTATGACTGGCATCCTACAGAATGAGAAGAGTGCATAATGCAGAGGGTCAAGTGATAGGGGAGATCAGGGTAAGATGAGCATAGGGGTAAGAGGAGCCACCCCTTTTTTCTAGAAAACCATAAACAGATTTTATCATGAGGCAGCATTTTAAGGAAGAGGGGATCATTCTTTACAATATGTGGAAAGGTATAGCACGTGGCAAATGTGGTAAAAATAAATATGTAAAAATATGATTTTTTGCTCTCCAAGTGGATTTCATGTCCAGAGTTAGGCTATCCTATTGCGTGCAGAGGGAATTTGAAAGACAACCGATTATCCCGCCCCTCGGACTGAGCACTGCAAACGGTGAGTCCCCAGACCCTACATCTTGATGTGGGTCTGGCTCGTCAGGCTAGGTGAAAAGTTCATTTGTGTTTGAACTGTTGCCAATGGTGGTCCCTCACTCTACGTGCGGTATATTTTCTCCATGGAAGCTGTATAAAGGGGTGGGGTGGACTGCACTGGATACTGTAATCTTTCCTTTGGTATGGAGTTTTTCTGTGGTAATTTCCTTGTGTGTGAAACGTTTGTTCAATTTTTTTTCAAGGTCTAATTTTTGGTGAACAAACACCCTAATGTCTCTGCATTTATCCCAATCTGTGAATTAGTGAAACACAATCACCACACAGTGAACACACAGTGAGGTGAAGCACACACTAATCCGGACGCAGTGAGCTGCCTGCTACAACAGCGGCGCTCGGGGAGCAGTGAGGGGTGCCTTGCTCAAGGGCACTTCAGCCGCTTCCTACTGGTCGGGGTTCGAACCGGCAACTCTCCGGTTAAGTCTGAAGTACTAACCAGTAGGCCACGGCTGCCCCAAATAGTCCTTGAGAAATTGTCTGGAAGAAATCCCAAGTTCAGAAGCTGGAGTTTTGTTAATGGTACCAGGCTTTCAGTGGCTAATAGAGAGAGAGAGAGAGAGAGAGAGAGAGAGAGAGAGAGCGAGAGAATGGCTGTCATACGGTAATAACAATATTTCATCATAAATCTTATTGATTTTCACATTACTTGGAAAAGATTTGTGTTGACTCAAGGTCACAAGGCTTAATATTACTGGGCCCTGATGCATTGTACCTACACTCTGGAGTGTAACAAAGTGTAATACAATTTTCTTATGTTTTACATACATAATGGAATTTTGCTTGTTACAGCACTTTGCCATAGTCCTTATTTCTTGAGAAAGAAGAAACAACTGTTGGGGCTTATAGGGTGAGGTTGGGTGATAACATCCTAAAATGTACTAGCTTATTGAGGCTCTGATCAAATCTAAAAGGGAAATTAAAGTGTTATAGTTACCTTAACCTAAGAACCACATTGATACAAAAGTTTCTTACATTGCTACATGCAATTAAGCTGTGTATTGTTATAGAATGGTTTCTTTTTTATACAGTGGTTAGTGTGTGCATTACAGGATATTAAAATGTAATCAAGACCTGTGGCAAAAAAATGATATACAAATGGTGAACCATATTTTAGTATACCGGCCTAACTCTCAGAGTGGACTATACATTCTTAATAACAGGCATGATCGCATCATGTAATTCATATGATATATCCAGTAGATACTTCATTTGAATGTTTTCATTCCACTGTATCAAAGAGTGGCTAAAATGTACGAATACAAATGTTACATGCACTATATTGAGTTATACCACACAGGTGTTTCAACATTAAATGAAACAAGAGGTTTGATTTGCCACAGTAATTGCATAAAGCTACCATGTAGAATCTAGATAGATACTTACCTAAAACGTACCACAGTCTCAAAATGAGTAAAACAACTCTGTTTTGGTCAAGATGCACTGTCATAATTGATAATTATGGTTATTAATTCATAATCATAATTAGTTCATAATTGTCATTGATGTCAATACTATACTGTTTAAAGAGATTTTACTATCTTTAAGCACCAGATAAAATATGTATGCATTTGTTTTTTAAAACCATCCGCATTAAAAAAAACAGCATGGGATTTGCAACTCTATAATATTGTTAATATGATTTCCTACAAACTGTCTTACATAAATAGATACAATCTTTGGATTAATCATCAAATGATGCTTTAAGCAGCCACTGAATAATCCCTTTATTCTCTTTGATCGGATGTAAAATAAATCTTTCTCAGCAGGTTCATTCAAAATGCATGCTGAATGTAGGACACAAATCATATTTTCCATTACCATTTGGCTGGTCAGTTCTTGAGATTTCATCAGCCAAAAAAAAAAAAAAAAAAAAAAAAAACATGACAGTTTTCCTCAGTCACTTTGGTGCTCTTCTCAAATCATTATCAGCATTTGCACAACAGTAAGCAAACACATGTAACTTGCTCAAAATACTTAGTTTATGTATCAAAAGAAAATATTAATGCCAATCAACAAATCAGTGCTATCCGAATAACAAGCTCCTGTGTCACTGTTAAGAGCAAGATAGTCAAAATGCTTAGGCATGTTGTCAATGTAGCATTTTCTCATGAAAATACACAAGGCTGTGGGCTTTTTCTCTGCCTGGGATATATCAGTATCAGTAACAGTAAAAAGTTACACATTACTGTATGTGGGAGATAGTAAGAGATCAGATTGCAGCAGATCAGATTTGCACTGTGTGTGCTGCACTTTGTTGCCAGACCATATAATTTGTGAAAGGACCAGACTGCTCATTCAGGAGAAAGGACCAGACTTTTGTACGATAGAGCAGTTCTTTCCAAAAGAGTGTAATAGAAATGGCAACATTATGTAGCCATGGCCGCCACGGTGTGCCATTATTTCTGTATGTCAGGACACCATGGCGGCCGACATCCCTTACATAATGAAAGCAACACTGACAGGTATTGAGGTATTATTGGTATTGAATACCACAACCTACTCACTCTCATTCTCATTCTCTCTCTCTCTCTCTCACTCACTCCCTGTCTTTCTCTTTCTGTTCTGTGCTTCTTTTTTTGTTCCCACTCTGAAAAAAGTATTTTTTTTAGCATTAGAGGAGTAAGGACAAACAGTATAGTAGAATATCAATTATGCAACAGTTAGATCCAGTCACACTATTTATTACTTCCTGATTGGACAAGAGGGATTCCATGAGTCATCACAAGTGGCAATATCCCAGCACATCCCCACTCAAGACTTTTACTGTAACTGCTAGTAATCACTCCGCATATCCAACACGAACCACACCGATGTATTGCGAAATTAAGTATAATTTCTGAACACCTTTACTTGATATACAACATTAACCCTCGTAAGGCGTTACACAGCCAATGTTCCGTTATTAGGCACATTATTAGGGTTTTAAATCAATACAGCCATAACAATTTATGTAAAAAAATACTTAACAGATGTTTACTTTAGCTCAATTACCCATGATATAGACATTATTTATGGTTCATATTTGCCATTTACCCCGTGAAATTACATTTATGATCATATAATCATTTTTATATTTTGTCCCACAGACCCGAACACCTTACACGGGTTAACATTAATATCATCACCTCCATTACAATCACCATCACTATTTCACACTGTCTGAACGTGAAACTGGTGTGTAAACCGTAACTCCTGGCGGCTCTCCACAGTCACAGTCACAGATACAGATCTATGCATCATAGAGCTGCATGGTTGATAGTAGCAACCAGCATCAATCATAAACTTGGTTCACTTTTTTAGCTTTTTAAACTCTCCTTATACAAGTGTTAGTTTCTCTTTACATACACTTCACAATCTTCTCATAATTCCCTTCCATATTAACATCTATCCATTTTCACTGCATGCTTGTGTTGACATTGTTTCAGCCAGGAAGGCCTGACAAGACAGTACAGGCTGTTCCATATGCTGTTGTCTCCTCACAACAACAACAGTTCTCCTCATGCTGGAGGCGTTCTCTTTCACTGCAACGTTCGCTCACTCGCTCACTCGCTCGCCTGTTTGCCCGCTCATCCTCTGCAGTCCCCCCCCCCTCTTTCCTCTCTGTTCTTCTCCGCATCATTTATAATTAACACGCCAGCTGCCAAACCGGATCAGGCTGCAGCCGCCACCGCCTCGCCATCAACACAGATTTTACACCCAGGAAAGCCACTCAAACTCAAAGCATGCTGGGACACAAACTCAGGTTCATTTACGTTACTGCTGTTGTGTAAATCAGGGGTTTTTCCCCCCTCAAGGCAGAAAGCATTCATTTAAAACTGCTGTGGCCACAGATACACACATCTTTTCTCACTAACGCCAACTCTGTATTTAATTTTGAAGCATCTAGTCTAAAATAGTACATTTTTTGTCTCTGTGTAAAGCGCCTTGAAGCGAGTTGGATATTATGAAGAAAAATTAATGATTTTTTTCCCTTTTTGAGTTGTTTGCAGTAGAGTTTACAAAAAATCCTCCTAGAGGTTTGAAAGAAGTAGCAGGTCTATCTTGGTAACAAAAGAGAGAGAGAGAAAAATAGAGTTTGGTTCCAAAATGCTATATACACCATTTTAATGAATTTTCATTTCAGTAGAACTGTAATAAGGTATTGTTATTTGATTGATCTTTAGTCAATCAAAACACCACAACTGTACTAATATCTGTAATTGATATTACCTGAAATACACAATTAAATAGCCTGACTTTTTTAATGTTTTTTAAAAACGGAGCTGTAGTGTTTTGAAACCAAACTCTTAATTTGTTGTTTAATTATTCTACCAAATATCTTTTTAGACATACCTTTGGATCAGTGCATATTTATTGTTGACTAGGGTCAAGGTTAAGTGCCAAAAAGTGAAAAAATAAAAAAATCTCAAACCTTGACAAGTGTTCGGGAATGTTTTTTTTATGAATGATTCAGGGTGCAGAGATGCAGCCTTTATCAGTTGGTCCTTTGACAACATTTTTCATCGGCTCCAACAGTGTCATAATAAAACCTGCCCCTTTGAGAGCAAGGTGGTGTACAGTAGCTATCATGTCACGGAGAACGCTCAAGGCCTGAAATGATGTGTTGAAAACAACTCTGGACCATAGTTCTGTTCTTCATCCTTAGTACCACAGCCCATAGCCTTGTGGTGCAAAGTTCACCAAGGATATAATCTGGGTCAAGGGCTCTCATTACAGACACCACTACATACAGTTTTGGTTTCCATGCCTGCTTCAAGTATACTTGAATACATGGCTGAGGAGATGAGAAATGTCACAACAGAACTACGGAGCCTAGGAGGTGTCATTGCTAACAGGTTTTGTACATCAAAAGATTGTGCGCTTAATATTTTACTAAGTAGTGTACTCATTTTACTAAATAGTGCTCTCATTGTATTAGATTGTGTGTACAATTGAGTATTTTGTGCACTTGTTTTACTACGGTACGCTCATCTTACTCAATTGTGCACTCGTTTTGGTAAATAATGCACAAGTCATGGGGATTTGTGTAAAACATTCCATGTTTGACTTCTGTTGTGGACAAAATAAAGCATTAACTTACACATATATATATATATATATATATATATATATATATATATATATATATATACATATGTTCTAATTTGGTCTTTAAAGACACATGTGGGATGTCATTTTATAATCAATGTATTATGAAGCTCCAAAATAATGGGGTTCTTATCAATCTTGAACTCACCAGGGGGGTATTCCAAGTATGTGGTTTAGTGACAAACCTGGGTTATTTAAACCTCCTAATAGAAGAACTGTATGGCTTCATTCTCCCAACAAAACAATACCATAGGGATCTTGTTGTAGGAGGTTTACCACTTACTCTGAGTTAACTAACCCAGGTTTGTCACTAAACCACTTACTTGGAATACCCCCCTGGAAAAATGTGGGCATGTTCTCCACTGAATTCCATTTGGGCATAAAGACATCAGAGAGCTGACAGTGTGGCGAGGGTGTGGCAGTGATTCCCAGCGCGCCACTTTGCGTAGCTCCTGACTCATGACCGCCTGCCCGTCAAACACTTGTTGGGGTGGATGCCAAATTAAATCTTGTCTTAACGGACCACTAAGTGATGCAATTAGTCGATGTGGCACGCAAAGACTCCATCGCCGTCGATACACGAACCCTCGAACACAAACTCATCTATCAACCTGCTTGCCATAAGTGTTTGGGGAAATGACAATAATAAAATTGTTTG
>NW_027468640.1:13180639-13188139 GCF_046254945.1 Alosa pseudoharengus
CCTCAACTGCCTTATCTGGTTCACTCATATTGAGGATGATCCACTTCAGAAGGGAAAAACAACAACACCCTATTCTCTCTTGTTGCCATATCTACAATTCTTCTCTAAATCAGCCTTCCAAACCACAGACAAGGTTGGCAGAGGTAGTTAGAATAGCAATTATATTCATTCTACGTTATCTTAAGCACATCTTGGAATGATACTAAAGTGCATTCTGATTTGCACCCTTCAATCCCTTCTACAGTGATGCCAGTGGAGATCGACACAGCTATCACGACATGTTGTAAATCCTATACTGTGGCTCACTGGTTCAGACACTGCAATTGGCTATTAAGCTGTTGAATGAGGTCTAAGTGGCGAGAGAGGACGAGATAATAGGAGGCGAATGAGCGATATCTAACGGGAAAGGGCTGCAAAAACAAACAGACAGACAAACAAGCAAACAAAAATCAACATCAGAAAACACAAAATAAAGAAACTGCAAAATGGCACGATTAGTGCCAATTTCAGCACTCTCTTCAGGTCCAGCCTCTTCATGGAAACACCACACACACACACACTTTGTACCTACTGATACAGCAACACCATAGGAGCTAAGGAAGCAAGCGCTGGATGGGTGTAAGGCTGCTGTGTGTGTGTGTGTGTGTGTGTGTATAGTTGAGCTGGAGTAATAACTCATTAATAGTGGTGGCTGACACTCAGGCCCTGAGCATATTTCATTAAAGCAACACCAAAGTTGTTTCCAAAATCGTTTCAGTCGTTCATCAACTTGTAACAGGGTGAACGGCACTTCTGCATTTGCTTCGCGGCCCTCTATCGGCTATAACCGCACTATATAAGTTTCCCAGATCGGGTAGCGGATCTGTAGTTCAATGGAATGAGACATAAGAAACTACAAATTTGACTTGCATCTGATGTCGCAATACATCGTAGGCTACTTTTTTTTATAAATCGTGCAACATATTCTACCTTGTCTGTGGACATCGTTATTTGCAAAGCCGGTGCTGGATAAACAAATAGCATGCGTGCGACAGAGGGAAAGTTCTTTGGTGTTGCTTTAACTCTCCTCGCTTTGGGGACAATCCTGCTGGAGTGTGTGTGTGTGTGTGAGCGTGAGAGAGGGCATGAGAGAGAGAGAGAGATTGGCTTGTCTGACAGCTGACCATGTTCTGCTTCTCTGCACCCTGGTAGATGTTGTGATGTTTGTCATGTGACCCAAAACAGCTCCAAACTCCTCTACTCAGAGATAGGGGTGGGGGTTCACCTCACAAGAGCAACCACACATACTGTATACAAGTACAACCAACCAACACAAATACATCAACACTTCTAGTGATTATCATGATAAATAGACTATTTTACTGTGGTGGAGAATTGTGACAGTTGTTATGTCAGTGTTAATCAACTTACACCACCATCTTATGTTCACAAAGAACATCGCAAACTCCACTCATCTATTCAGAGAACATCGAGGCCTGCTCTGTTTCCATGTAGCTTTTAGAAACATTCAGCTATTGCATTCAGCAGGGGAAAGAGAATGGCAGAGCCTTTTTAGACAGATTCGGCCATGAAAACCACTTCAAAAAATACATCCTATTTATCCGAGCTCCCCGCACCTGGTTTCTCCAGGCAACGTTCACCGTCGTCGGCTGACGTCATCAGCTGTCGTGTTGGACAGGTTCTACATGTACTCAGCCAGAGGGGCACAATTCATTTTTTTCTGAATTCAAAGTTTTATTATTGTCGGGTGGTTGACTTGGTGGGTGACTACAATGGGACAAAAACAGTAAAGGTCAAGAGCTTCATCCACAGCTAATGTCTAATTCTTGTGTGTGTGTGTGTGTGTATCCTACCTAGCCGTTCGCAATGATACGACTGTCTAATTGGACTAAAAAGTGCACACTTTTTTCAACATGTCTATAAACTATTAAAACTGCTGGAAGATGTTGACATAAAGACAAATGGTTTGTTGAAAACTAGAGCCAGGACTATCTGACCTTACACTACCTGACCACTACCTGAATGTAAAACTGGTGCCATTCAGGATTCAGAGGAAAATCATTGACCACACAACATCACAAACATTTGCCCTCAGCCGAAGAACAGGAAAAAAAAAACTCATAGTCCTTTTATTAGCTCTTTATCCGTATCAATTGAAATGTTGCCACAAACATCTGTGAAGACATCAGCATCATCTACAGAGTGTATAATCATTTGCATCTAACCATTGATCTCGAGTTGGCTATCCCCCCCCCCAACCACAATACAAAGCCTGATTGCAAGCTTAAGGTAATGGACTAATGCACTTGATGCTCAACTGGTAACAAGTTACACAGACAACAGAAGCCCTTAGCAATGGCTACGTGGTAAATCTTAATCGGTAATTTATTTGTTGGCAAACAAGTTTCACCGTTACAACAGATATTAGTTATGAGGTCAATCAACTTGAAAACCAACAGGAGAACATAAATGAATAAATAAAATGAAAAGATTAAAAAAAAAAAAACGCCACTGCTGTTCTGCATCTTCCTGAACATTAGACATATTGCAATTCAACTTTTTAATTTTTTTTGTTCATTTTCTTAACAAATAAATAAATATGTTTTCTCTACTGGGGAGAGAACGTGAGACATGTCCAGCTAGTCATCTCATGTCAGAGGGGGGTATTTAAGACATGAAACTTTGCCCTCTGTGTTATTCAATTGGAGGAATTCAATTGGTTACTCAGCATTAATCAAGGATCTCTCATCTGTCACCTCGTGCTTTCGTATGACATTTAATCTTCAAACTTTGAACCCTCAAAGAATTTAGGCAAAAAAACATCTGATCATTTGAACAGTTAGCTAAAACCACATCCCTTTCTCATTCAACAAGTTTTATCTACACAGAGGAAAATAAAAAATAATACTAAAAAAAAAAACAACGGTAAAACAGTATGAAAAATGATTGAAACAAAACATCAGTGATTATAATACTGAAAATGATAATTGCTAAGTAAGCTATGAGTTTGTTTCCATGGTTTTTCGATTTCTGTTGCTTAAGTCTTTGCTAGTGAACTGTGAAAGGCAGAATCGAAAGGAAGGTGGATAAAAAAGCAAAATAAAGGAACAGCGCTCCAAGCGCTTCAATAAAACCTGCAAGACCATCACAACAGAAAGGGACGAAAATTAGCATCTTTTCACAACATTTACAGGGACAAAGATTTCTGGTGGAACAAAAAAGCATACTATGTGCAATGCTAATTTCTGTACATTTACATAGAAATATCTTATAATTCTCTGGTATTAGTTTTTTTCCCTCTTTTAATAATTGTTATTAATACAGCAAAAAAAGGAAAAAACAACAAAAAATATGCTCTAGGGCATATTGATAAAGATGTCCTTTGCGAAACTGTTCAAAGTTTTTGTGATGTTTTTTTGTAATTTTTGCTTGATTTGCACGGACACTGCAGCAAAATGTGCTGTGTTTCACCAGATAGGAAGAAAAGACAGGTTTTTTTAAAAAGCAAATATGGATACAGAAGTATAATAAAATAGTTTTTTTTTGTCACGCTTGTTTGTTTGATTTGATTGTTGTCGTTGTTGTTTATTCTACACACTCAGCAAGTTGCGCAATTGTTTTCAGATGGTTTGCAATTCCTTTGGAACGTTAAGTTACAAGATGCAGTTTGAAATTCCGACCTGGTCAGGTATACTGTAGTTCTCAAGAGCGAAGAGGAGACAAGTTAGTCCAATCAAACGTTTTGCCTCCTCATTTTGCCTCCTAAAATGCACATTGTTGAGTTCTTTTTTCGCCATCAGAACAAAGATTCACCACAACCTTTCAATCATATTGGCGTCCATGTTTTTCGTCCATTTGTTTGTTTGTGTGTGTTTGTGTATATGTTTTTGCCATTGTTGCTGTTGTTCCTGAAAAATACACAAAAATCGGGAGAAAAAAAAAACAATTAAGGAACAAACCGAAGAGATCATCTACAACAGCCGACGACTGACCATGAAGAAGAAGATGGAGCCAATGTAAGTGACCAGGTACGGGGCACTGAAGGGGACCAGGTGGCATCGGATAGGTGTGCGTGGCGTTTTTGTCAGGCGATCGCCTCCTATAGGCTGGTGACCAGATGGGATGCCTCAGGAGGCGGGTCCTCCAGGGAGGGGTCTTCCTTATTGGGCGGCACGATGAATCCGTCACTGCTGCCCCGACCGAGCTGGTAGTAGGAGCTGAGCTGGTGGAGGTGGTTCCGGGAGCCGAGGTTGGGCATGCTCTTGTAGTAGACGTCGTCGATCGGGTCCACTCCTCCTCCACCGCCACCGCCGCCTCCGCAACCCTTCCCGTGTGCGTCTCCCCCGAGCGGCTCCTTGCTGACCGCGGTGTCCCCGTCGGCGAGCTCGGGCATGCTGGTGTACAGCGAGTCCCTTTGCGGCGACGGCGTGTCGCCCTGGGTCTGCTCGCCGCCCAGCAGCGGGAAGAAGCTCTCGCTGGTCTCCTGGGGCAGCCGGCGTCCGGCGCAAGAGCCGGAGGACGACGAGAAGGGGTGCGGGTGGAGGTGGTGGTGGTGGTGCTGCTGCTGCTGGAGGCTGTGGAGGTGGTGCAGGGTGTGGTTGTCCGTGGGCGTGACGCGGGGCGGCAGCAGGGGCGCGTGCGACTCCTCCCGGATCAGCTCCAGACCGCCGCCGATGGTGCCGCTGCCGTCGTCGTCGTGGTGGTGGTGATTGTACGCCGAGGACGAGTCGCCCAGGTCCAGGCTGCCTCCGCCGCTGCCCAACCCCAGGCTCCCGAGGCTGCCCAGCCCCAGCCCCAGCGTGTCCTTGCCCCCGTTGCTGACATTGTTGACCATCTTGTTCATGAGGTTGCGTCCATGCTCGGAGCCCGAGCTGGACCGCTCGTGGGTGTGCGCGTGGTTGTGGTTGTTCAGGTACGTGGGGATGTAGTTGGACGTGAGCTCCTTGAGGATCTTCTTCTCCAGGGTGGTCTCCTTGTGGCCGCCGTAGCCGCCGCGGTCGATGATCTGCACGCAGTCGCTCATGTACTCGGCGCTGGCTAGGCTGTAGCTGTTGCCGTGGTTACCATTCAGCGGTAGAGTATCCATAACACTTGTATCCCGGGCATTGTTCAGGAGACCCTCTGCGAGAAAAGGACGAGAGAAGATGGAGGGAGGAAGAGAGGGAGGGAGTGGAATGGAGAGGAGAGGAGGGAAGGAGGGAGGAAGGGATGGAGGGGTGGAAGAGCATGGAGGAGTGGATGGGGATGAGGAAACAGAGGGTGAGTTTATCTCTCAGACAGATCAGAGGGATGCACTTGTGTCTGCCAGCTAATTAAAATCGGCTTAACGAGACCCTCATTAGTAACAATTAAGCCAACAATGCATCAAAAAAGGCACTCTCTCTTCAGTCACTGGAAAGGGGTGGATTGGGGGGACTCCTCTCATGAGGGTTTGATTTGTACAGCTGTATGTCGCCTGGTTTCCCTCAAATGTGAGGCTGCGGCTACAAACTGGCCTCTGCACACTTCAAGCTTTCCACACTTACCTGCGCAACACAAGTACACATGATGAGCGTGGGGTCATGAGGGCAAAAAAGACATGCGATGCAAAGTGATGCCATAGCCAAAACAGAACAAAAAAAATATGACAACAAATAGAGAACACTCAATTTGAAAATTCAATGTATATCATGCATTAAATAATTGACATTCATGAACAAGTTCATATAGATATTATATATGAACCCAACTGCGTGCAGAGGCGTGGCTGCAATATGGGTGCATGCAACTGGCAACACAGACACACACACACGCGCATACGCACACATACACACACATACATAACACCAATGTTTCAGCTGTGTATACCAGTAAGAGTCCCAGTTACGTTGTCATTATCTCAAGAAATGTTTTGGGCAATTTAGAGACTAATTTGACAGGCCAAAATGGAGATGTCAATTGGAGTACCATTTCACAAGGGTCATACATACATGTGTGTGTGTGTGTGTGTGTGTGTGTGTTTATGTGCGTGTAAAGTTTCTTGCCAAAAGGACTAAAATATTTGGAATAACAACACTAACAAGAGTAGACTTTCTGTTCTCTCTCATGCAGATAAAGTGTGCCGGTTAGAGCACCTACTTTCCTGCCGCTCCCGAGTGCGTGACCCACACATTGTATTCCCTTGAACACATGTGCCTGTCTTCACTCATCAAAGGTAATTGTTGCAGTGAAGGCACAATTATTTGGCATTTTGCCATAATACAGCACAACAATTTCAAGATGCTTCATCAAAAACACCTCCGCATAACAATTATCCTTTGAAAATGTGATGGCGCAAAGCTAAATGCCAATTTGTGAATTAATTTGCAAAAGTAGGAGGACAGGCAATTTAGAAATCCTCCAGAAGAAGAAGGAAAAAAAATAAATTTCAAGGACTCTCTGGATAATACTTCTGCACTAAGTTAAACATAATCAAGGTAATTTGATAAACTGATTTTGTTCAATTGCTTTGAACCTTGAACCTTCCAATGTAGCTTCTTGATGTGTGACATTTATCAACAGCAATTAAATGCAATGTACCAATTTAGTGTCTCTCAGAAACAGTGATTTCATTTCTCCAGTTTTCTTTTGGAAGTGATTGTGAATAAAGACTAATAGTATTACAATACAGCTGATGGTAAAAAATAACTAATTGGTGGCATATAATACACTGGACTGTAAAGGTTGTTAATTTTCAAATCTGAATGGCCTTTATAGCATCCTTTAAATTAATCCACTTTGCAAAGTGCTATGTGATTTCTGTGTTTTTTTTTCTTTTCTTTTTTTTCCTTTGATTAATAGCGGCACAGAGTGAAAAGAAAGCTGAGGGCATTTACATTTGGTAAGCAATGTTTAGTTTGACTCCCATACTTGTCTCTCTGTAGGGCTCTATAAGGGACGGCATGGGAAGGGAAGAGAAGAGAAGAACAAAAAAGAGAAAGAGAAAGAGAGAAAGAAAGAGTGGTAAGCACACAGTGACAGGTAGCGGAAACACATGCTCACAGATTCATGAGATGCTCTGAGACAGACTCCAGAGTGACCCTCCTTTGTTACCATGACTACGTGCTCTGTCGCCACACACACACACACACACACACACACACACACACACACACACACACACACACACACACATATATTGGCCTCACATTTGGTTTCCTTCCTAATAAACAGTAAAGTACACCAACACTACACATCAAACATCAGAAGTGCTGTTCAATACACATCATTCAGAAGGGCTACACATTTAGTGACAATTCTTCTGAGGAATTTACAAAAGGGATGTCAGGAAAATGAGATACTTGGAATTAGATACAGACACAACACACGCAAAATGCCACTTTATAAGCTCCAAGCAGTATGGTAGCCAATATCTGCAGTGTGTATTTGGCCACCAAGTCCAGACATCACAGTAATAAATATGTTTTTTGTTGCTTGACCAAAGTTAACAAACATGACAAAGGATCTGGTATAGATCTTGAT
>NW_027468640.1:13190639-13195639 GCF_046254945.1 Alosa pseudoharengus
ATTGCACATACAGTAGGAGGCTTTTATAACAGTTATAACAGATATTCGAAAGAGAGGCTGCTGACTGTTTCTCAAAGGAATATGCCAACCTTTTGAGAAATCAGTTTTGCTTTCCCAGCTATCCAACAGTTAGAGTTACTTACTCTTCTATTCTCTGTGCATGCAATAACCCAGTCTGACACTGTTAGCCTAGCTTAGCATAATTCACTGGAAGTGGATTAGACCAGTTAGCCTATAGTTCCCTTTAAGATACAGGTTAGCTATAGGCTAACTGGTCTAACCCTCATCCACTGAATTATGCTAAACTAGGCCAATAGGCTAGAAAGCAAATAAGAGAGAGGAGGCTGGAAAGAAGAGGTTGCATAGAGATGGAAGTGGAGGTTGGGGGGGAGGTGGTGTGGGGTACTCTGGGTTTTTCATAAAGCTTCATCATCTCTCACCAAATTACCGGAAAGTAGTAGCAATTATGACTATGGCTATTTGTGCATTAGGTATTATTACAGAGAGTGTGGGCATGGGAAGGGGTGTAGTATAACGGCTTTAATGAAACTATCATGTAATATTTGTGTGTGTGTGTGTGTGTGTGTGTGTGTGTGTGTATGTGTGTGTGTGTGTGTGTAATGGCAGAGTCAGTAAATACCTTTGGAGGATATCTTTCATCTAAGCTGGGGATGGGCAATTAGCTTCAGCCACCACACTGTTCTATTCTGCTCTGAATCTCTCACATTTAGAGAGGAAATTAACAATAAAGACAGACACAAAAACAAGCTACCAGATAAAAACACAATGCTGAAGCAACGTCACTCTCTCTCTTTTTATTCCTCTCAATCTCTCTCTATTTCTAAACACTGCTGCTGGTCTCTCAGTTCGTCTGTGCTCGCGTTCACGGTTTGTGGAGTCGTCCTTCCACCTCCCAAGATTAGCCAGAGAGAGCAGAAACGCACAGAGCAGGTCGGTGAAAGCAGAGTTCACACACTGCAACAGTCACCAACAGTCTGCTGTACTGATCGGTTGGGCACACTTAAGATAGTCCTGCTATAGTTCCATCTCAGACAGTGGCATTTCAAAGGCTTATGACTTGAAAAAAGGGCAGCACAAGGAGTTCAATCATAAAATTCTTTAAAGTTGTGAACTGTTTGGATTCTCAACAAGTGCTTAGAGTATGACATTGTACAGTGTTCAGTTATCCGCCCCTAAAATATCTAATATCAAATATTATCCAGAGGTAGCTTCCTTGAGTCTGAGTACAAGTGAGATAAGAGACTTGGTTCCTGTTTAGAGATGTTGTGTCATTGTTTACATTTCTAATTATCGTTTTTTTAAATCATTTTTTCCACACAGAATGGCACCAGAAAGAACTTTAAGAAAGAAAGAAATTTAGCTTACCGATGTGCCTTGACCTTCCCAAATTAAACTAGCCCTTCCATAATTCTCAATAATGCTGTGTTTGATGTTGATATTAATATGGATGCATGTATTCATTACGGTATTGTTTTATATTCATTTATTTCATCTTTTTTTTTTTTCCCACATTGCTTTGTGGATAATCAGAATGTTATTTTTTCCCGTGTTGTTGATTTTAGTCGACTAATTACACACCTCTGAAAATATCAAAACCGCTTTTGAAATGTTAAACAGTTTCATTGAAACAAACAAATAAATCGAGACTCTTCAGTGAACGCTGTCTATTTGAGGGAGGGGGGAAAAAAGTGTCTGGCTGGCTTCCAAAGTGAATGCTCTGCTGATTTCTTTGTAATAATTGCATATGCAGAGATACATTAAACATGCTGCGCTATCGGGATGATTGTGGGGTTTCTTTCCTTCCTTCAGGAGAGACAGACGGGACTCTCTCGAATGTGCTGGTGCAGCAGCCTTCGATGCCGCAGTCCGAGTTGAAAAGGGCAGGAGAGCTGAGCGCATCAGATCGAGTGCTTAGAAAATCTCACAGCACAACTGGGTTTTGGAGGATGCCTCTCCTCAGTGGCTGAACAAGGCTTTTAAGGTGGTCGCGCTTCATCTCCTGGGCGGACTTGCTCTCAAGGAATGCTGAGAGGAAGAGGAGGCATCGAAAAAGAACACGAGGACACTTGTGTCAGCCTGGCTGTGGCACACCGCTGATTATGAGGTCGAGAGGGTACACTTCAGAATGTCACCCGACGCTCTCATTTCATATCTCCCAAGATATAGACCACCATTGGCAGTGGACCCATTCAAGAGACCCACTCGGGCCAGAGTGGAGTCCTCCTGGACTGGATGCAGGCCCTGGTCACATCCAGGTAGACTGCACTTCAGTCTCAGCCATATGTGCAATCCTCAAGACATTGCTACTTTTGTCCGCAATATTGATTCACTATATATGGATTTAAGATGCTGGGAGACCAGTTGGAGTCGGCCCACATTCAATGCCGGATCAGAACCAGATCATGGCCAGGGCCGTGTCCAGAAAACCTTGTGCTGCACTCTTGTCTCGTCTCAGTCGAAATGTGTACACTTTAGAATTTATAGAACTTTAGAACTTTAGAACCGCTTTTGCTCCTGATACAGACCATTGACAGCATTCTCTGTGGACAAAATTTTAAGACACCAGTCCCGAAGCAGGAGTCCCGGATTTGGCTCCAATCTCGGCCGATTTAGGGCCAAATGAGGGCCAGGCTGAGACCGGATGGGCTCCTCCGTGGTCAGCCGCTACATCTACTCTCACTCTCATCAACCTTAATGTTCCCCATTCATTTTCTTGCGTTTCCCCTCCTCCCTTCTCTTAAATGTGACAGCTCTCGCTGAGAGGAGTGAAAGATGGGCTGTCAACGAGCGAAGTCCGAACTGGCGAATGCACCCACCCCCCCCCTTTTTCTCTCTCTATTATTTATTTCTTTGTGTGTGTGTGTGTGTGTGTGTGTGAGAGAGTGTGTGTGTGTGTCAAGAGCTGTTGTGCGGCTCCTTGGACGCCTTGCGCTGAGTGCCTAATTATTGAGATCTCGACACTTCCTCGGGCGCCGCCGTGTCAATCCGTCATCGTAACGGCGCATTAGTGTCGGCCCTGAGCCTGGGCGGTCGGCAGATTTAGAGAGTGGCGAAGAGTGGAGAGAGGATCTCTGCCGTCGACTCAACCTGCCACCGACGAGCCTCTGGTGTCACCCGGGCATGAATATGCAACATGGAGGGAGGGGGAGGGGGTGTCACCACGGCCCTAAACGACACTAGAGGGTGGTGTAAGGTGCACGTTGGGGGAAACACGCACACACACCAAATACATTCACAGTCCCTCAAAAGGCCACTGAAAAGGGGAAAAAAAACCTTTGATGTAGTGGTAATACATCTGCTTCCCATTTGCAGTGTGTGTAAAGCATTTTCTCCACTAATGAAATTCTGGGTGCTTGGTGTTGACTTGATGCTGGCTCTGGATACTCTGGATCAGGGGTGTCCAAACTATGGCCCGCGGGCCAACTGCGGCCCGCCACACACTTTAATCCGGCTCGTCAAGCATTTATTAGTTTATCATAGAACCGGCCAGCCACGCACTTTAATCCGGCCTGCCGTGCATTTAATTTATTAGGTTATCATAGGCCGCTCGCTATTATTTTCCAGCATAGACAACATTGTGATTAACTTTAGGCTACTGCAAACTGCTTTACACTCTTCTTAGAGAGCGTTTACCATGTCAATGTCAAAACAGCTTGTTAAATTGAGATACATAGTATCTTCATTGCAGCAGATCTACTGTAACTACGTTATGTTACTCCATTTAATTGGGAACGCATTTGAGCGTACACGAGAGGGAGAGAGTGCGACAGGTTCCAGCTGGTTTGTTATTGTTGATAATTGATATCTCCTTTTTATAAGAAACTTTTAAAAGGAAATGGCGATGGCAACAGTAGTTCCCACTACTGACCATTTATAAACTGTGAGCCATAGGTACAGCACTAGCCGTAGGCTAGTGGAGCTGGCAAAAGAGTCTTAAAGTGACAGTGCACCATTTATAAATTAATTAAACAACATCAAATGAACAGTATTTCTTAAGAAATACATTTTCTACAACAAAATTACTTTGTAATTTACATGATACAAAACATTATATATTTTCAAAACCCAATGTGGCCCTTGAGTCAAAAAGTTTGGACACCCCTGCTCTAGATACTCTGGATACTCTAGATACTCTGGATACTCGGGGTTGGTCAATAATGCTTGCTGGCTTTGAGAAATAAGTGTGTAATTTAAACATTCTAATAGAGGGTTACAATTTAACAGTGAATGCTGTTAGCCTGAGTTATAGGTTATGGTATATTGTGTTTACAGATAAGATTCTATTCATATGACCATCTGACCAACAAATCTTCCTGAAGAAAACATATGTTACAGGAAGCAGTTGTGTGAAGGCCAAAGATAGATTCATTTTCAGTTGCAACAACCAGCTACTGTCTGCAACGAGCTCTCAACTTAGACCATCCAGAGAGAACGCCTCCTGAAAATAGGCTATTGAGTCTGCTCTAGGGAGCTTGTTTAACAAACAACCACATCTTCTGGGCTATATCCTTAATTCAATTTACTTTAATTGGCTCCAAACCTAATTTAATTACATTCTTCCGCATATAACTTCCCTAATCAGCATTTTTACAGGTCTGAATCTGTGACCCAATTATCTTGTTAAAGAGTGAGACCTCCTTTTTTCCTGCCACCCTCTCCTGAGAAGTCTCGGGGCTTGTTATGTTTTTAATTGCAGAGTTGCTGTTCATGGACATCACAGTCTTCATGATTGGTTGCTGGCTGTAAACTGCATAGGGGAATATGGTTCAACTGCTGATAACGGAGGACACTTGGAAAGGGGTTAGACCCCAGAACTGGGCCTGATGAGGGCCAAAACTGGCCCACAGCAGAGACTTTATAATGCAGAGACACAGCACTCAAAAAATCCTCTGCAGAAATGTATGAGGTTAGTCTGTACCGCCACTATGGCAGTTATCTACACATATCCCGCATCTTCCTGTAATGTAAGTAACCAACCA
>NW_027468640.1:13198139-13200639 GCF_046254945.1 Alosa pseudoharengus
CAGAACAAAAGTTAAAAAGTCCATCCCTCCATTTCTTTCAATCTCCATGGTATAGAATTTATAACATGCTTTGCTAATTGCAGGTCTCTATGAAAGCTTGACAGATGCAGGTGAATTGACCTGCGCTCCCGCTTGTCTCTCAATGCATGCAATTAGTGAGGCTACTGTAACTCTGTGTGTGTGTGTGTGTGTGTGTGTGTGTGTGTGTGTGTGTGTGTGTGTGTGTGTGTGTGTGTGTGTGTGTGTGTGTGTGTGTGTGTGTGTGTGCGTGTGTGTGTGTGTGTGTGTGTGTGTGTGTTAATAATATGCCTGCCATCACCATTAACACATAGAGCTCATGAATAAAGCATTTCTCAGACATGTCCTTATGCTACCGAATCCCATGCTATGGACTCTGTGTGTAAACTGTCAGGTAAATATGCACATCTCCCACTCTCATAGTGCATAGGTGCCATCACACGTTTCAGGCGCTCAGATAAACAACATCCAATTGAGACAAGGGGATTTGCATTAGAATATCTGAGCAGTTGATTAAAACTGAATGCACTGTTCAGGTTATGACTTTTAGTGTATGCAATCCTGGTCACTCCACTGGACACAAACATATGGCCCACAAAGAGTAAAAGGGCAAAGGCAGCTGCATTTTACGGGCAGCCGTAGCCTACTGGTTAGCACTCTGGGCTTGTAACCGGAGGGTTGCCAGTTCGAGCCCCGACCAGTGGGCCACGGCTGAGGTGCCCTTGAGCAAGGCACCTAACCCCTCACTGCTCCCCGAGCGCCGCTGTTGCAGCAGGCAGCTCACTGCGCCGGGATTAGTGTGTGCTTCACCTCACTATGTGTACACTGTGTGCTGTGTGTGTTTCACTAATTCACAGATTGGGTTAAATGCAGAGACCAAATTTCCCTCATGGGATCAAAAGAGTATATATACTTATACTCAGGGTGCGATTTGTGTAAAAACCAGAGGGGGGGATGATTTTGAATAAGTTTGTAAAAAAAAAATGAACGAACGATTCATAGCCTAGTAATGTCATGGCTAATAATACCCTATATTATTTTTGCCACCTTTGTAACATTTTAGTTTACCGTGGTGTATGACTTTAAACAGCGAGTGTGCTTGGTATGATGATCAGCTCCTCTAATGCAGGGTAGGACTACGTTTTGACAAGCATACAAATTCACCTTGTTCTTGCCCCATCTGAAATGACTTCTCTACTTTTGCTGCCTCCATCCTTTCTGTATTTGTTGTGTAAAAAAACATTGTATATGATGGCACTGAAGTCTTAAGTTAGTGAATTGGCTAACAGTGTTCTGTTAACCAAATAGCCTACACATTGCGCTACACGCTGCGTAGGCTACGTGCATTCTCTCTCCTGCTGATTTGCGTTCAGTAGCCAAGTGCGTAATATTGCAAAAGTTGAAAAAATAAATGTGTTTATTGTAGCCTACAGAAAATAAATAGCCTATCATACTGTCAGTTAATTGCCTACAGTGCAGTGAAGAGTTTGGAGAGTAAAGTTATAGGGCAACTTGAAGTTTTATGAAAATAATTTACGAACCAGAACATAAAGACCATGAAGCTTCTATTTCTTGCAGCTGTTAAAACACCCGCTAGATAGTTTAAATACCCACCAACATTCGTTTTTGCAGTACAGATTATTTCTAAAAGTTATTTGTCTACTACTGGCTGATATATCAAACGAGTGCTTTCTCGTTCGTCCTCCGCAAACTTCAGGTGTTTCGGTAGAGAGCCATTGAATAAGCGATGCCAAGCAATTTCTGTAACACTTTTTGTGACATTCAGCAAATATCTCCTCATTTAATGTAAGTTCCTTCGGACAATAGGCCTACGTTCTACTCTACGTGCAGTTGTCCTCCATCTCAGTTGCATCAGTTTTCTAATTTTGAAGGTTCTAAAACATTATTATGCTTCACTGAATCCTTCTCGTTTTCTTTCATTTGTCCAGCTAACTTTTCCATTGAACCTAGCCATTTATGATGTATTACACACTCGTACTCTACTTGTTCATTCACACTCTTCCACACACACACACCAGCCATGGCAGCCATGCAATATGCCAAACTGCACGGCAGTAGCTGTTTGGGGTTCAGTGCCTCACTCAAGGCCACTGTGACCTTGGAGGACAGGGAGGAACGGGGCTTGAACCTGCAACCCTCTGGTGTGCCAAATAACTCCTCTACACCCTGAGCCACTATCGCCGTCACCAACGCAAATCAACAAGGATGGGAGTGTGGTGTGAAGAGCATACATGCAGGCTGTGGGGTGAGCAGTAGGTGAGAGCGCCCCCTACCTGTGAGCCGGAGGCGTAGCGTCCGGGGACACGTGAGGCCGTGCTCTTGCCGGAGCCCATGGAGGTGTCCACACTCTTCCCGCTGCAGCAGTGCGTACGCAGACACTTCCCATACTCTTTACGCACCTGCAGAGAGAGCACGCACACACACACACACACACCATGCAAACACACACACCACACACCAT
>NW_027468640.1:13205639-13233139 GCF_046254945.1 Alosa pseudoharengus
TGTGTGTGGTGTGTGTGTGTGTGTGTGTGTGTGTGTGTGTGTGTGTCTAACCTGGTGTCTCATTGATTGAGTCTACATGCTAGCCTGGTTGTGATTGGGTTATGGGGTGTGTGTGTGTGTGTGTGTGTGTGAGTGTGTGTGTGTGTGTGTGTGGGGGGGGGGTTGAAAATCACAAACCCAGCTTTGTGAAGGAGCTGCAGGTGCTGCATGCGATTACCCAGCATGTTAATCTCCCCTCACACACACACACACACACACACGCAGAAGCGTGTGGAGAACAGACGCGGAGGAGAACAGCGGTGCCACGGCCGAGTCGAGAGCATTGCACAGCGAGAGCGTCTTAATAAATGGTCCAGGTGTGAGGCGAAAAATAAATGATTTATGAAATTGCAGAGGAGCCATTAGACATCATTTTCCCAGGTCTGTCTTAATGACCTGTTGGGAGAAGGCACTTCATCACCGTGATTGGTCCTGCGGATGAGGCCGAGGGCTAAAACAAAAGGAGCCTGGCCCCTGAGAAAAAAGGATAGAAAGAAAAGAGAGAGAAAAAAGAAAGAAATAAAGAGAAAAGGGGATGGTTGAAATAGAAAGGAAAGAAAATATTGACCTCGGACAAAACAGGGATTGTTTCGCAGGGCATTAATTGCGAAAAAAAAAAAGAGATCAGGAGTTCTTCAAATTAATCGGATGGTTTCTGGGTGGCTACGGCAAGCCGGATGTTTAAGCTATTGATTACTACAGCGCTAGCGAGGGGTGTGAAGCAGCTCGGCTTTAAAGCTGTGGTGGGCGATGAATAGTTTAACACGTGGAGGTTAATGATGCATCGCTGACTCACCGTTAAGCATGATAAACAACTGCGGCTGCCGTGTCAAATGATCATTTTCCCTAAGCATGGCAGTTTTCATTACCCATCTCGCAAAAATGCTATTACAGTTTAACTAGGATTGAGGAATGAAAATGACCTTTGAGGCATTTTAACTATTTTTCCAATGTTGCAATTACAATGTGTGGGCTATGTCATTCTGTTATAGACATGCATTTGTATACATAAACGTGGAGTATATTTTTGTTTTGTTTGTGTACATGTGTGTTTTAGTGTATGTGTATGTGTGTCTGTATTTGTGCGTCTATGAAAACGTGGGTATAGTTTTTGTATATGTGCGTGCCTATGTGTGTGTGTGCGTGTGTGTGTGTGAACATGTGCATGTGTGGTAGTGATATGTGTTTTTTTTTTACATGTCTATGGTAGCGTAGTACAGCTACCTTTCAGTGAAATCAAAATCACATTGAAATTCATGCCCAAGTGGAAAATGTCTTTCTGCGGAAGGGGGCACATGTAATTACAGCTCACTAGTTCATCGTTGCAAAGCATTGTTCTTCTTCCACGAGAGACACATGGCATGAGTGACGCGTCGCTAGTGTCACCTCACACTCTGCTCACGAATCTCCACACGTCAAATAAGACTTCATTCATCAGCATTCAACGTAATCTGCAGCTAAAACTCTTTTCTTCTTTTCTCTGGCTTGAGTGTAGAAGAACTACACGTAGCGGAGCACCTTTAGCGCGACATGAATTTAATTAAGACATCATTTACGCTGAAAACAGTTTCAGACTCGGAGATCTGCATGTGAATGGTTTGAGTAATTGAGTTAGTGGGTTCAAACTGAAGCTCTGCACTTTGCGGCACACCTTGAGAAAGAACACTAATAAGTTGCTTGTGAAGGAGGGGGTAATACAAATGGCATCTTCAAAACAGCAGGATGCTAATTGCTAAACTAAAGATGTGTTTCTAAAAGGAGAAGAGGTTTTTTTTTTCATGGAGCTTGCATATTCCTCAACTGTGACACAGAAATAGATGCTTTTCATATCTCCTCAGTGTACTGTATGCATGTCGACATGAATACTGATATTCTGAGTGGCTTCAATTGCTGCGTCTATGCATCAAAGCTAATTGTCAAAGGCTCCGAAACGAGTGTTTGGTACAGTCACTCAAATTAGCAGCTTAATTTAGTTTCATTTAACTTTAGTTATCATTGAAATGATTTATAAACCCATTCATCTCATTTAAAAGTCTCTCCTTTAAAAAAAAAATCAGTTGAAGGTAGAGAGGGAAAAAATATGCTGTATTACTATAAAGTGAAACTACAAGGCCAAGGATGACTATGAGTATTGGTGTGAGGTCATCTCCATGAGAATAAAGAGAGTGCACCAATGATTTGGAACCTAGATAAAGACTTAGTCGTTGAAATGCGTTGGTCGGAATAAGCTCTGAATAAAAATCTCAATATTTTAACGTGCATGGAGTTAAGATGAAGTGCCTTGGTTTTTTTTACTCCTGGGTGTCACCAGCAACTCTCTAGATTTCGGTTGCTGTCAGTGTGCAACAATGATCAGAATGACAGAATGCCACTGACATATCCACACAACACGCAAACATAGAGGAGACAAACAGAGCGTGAATGTGTTCTATGGTCATGTCTAGAGGGGGATGAGGGTGTTCTATGGTCATGTCTAGAGGGGGATGAGGGTGTTCTATGGTCATGTCTAGAGGGGGATGGGCCAAAACATGAGTATTGTATCTTACCAATGCCATTCCACAACTATGCACCCGTCATAGTAACGGTAGCTAGACATGCAGGAGAGGAAAGCAAGCATGCAAAAGGAATGATGAAAAGAAAAACAGAGAACATAAGCAAAACATGTGTTAATAATGTAAAAGAACAGAAGAGAAACGTTGAATTATGTAGTATAAACATACATGCACTCAGAAACGTCACATTTTGTAACATATTATTTTTTTCCATCATATATGGAACATATTACTTTTGGGACCACAGGACAGTGAGAGCAAATTGAGGTAGAGGAGTCTATATGCATTGGCTGTTTGATTGAATGTCGACTTATCCAAATATGAAACGCTGTCCAACTGTGTGACTGTGCATGAGCAAAGAAGGAAATGAAAACAGTCAAAGCAAAACCCAGCAACGGAGGTTATGACAAATTTCATTTGTTGTTGTTTTTGCGATGGATATTTTATTGAGGGTCTGTACACTCTCTACCCATCACCCTCTCTCTCTCTTTCACTTTCAATCCATCTCTCACTCATTCACCCCATCACACTCTCTTACTCACTTTCTCATTCCTCTCCTCCTCTCGTTCACTTGTTCCCTCCCTCCCTCCATCCATTTCATTCCTCCACTCATCCTCTCACAACCTCACTTCATCCCTCCATCTCTCTCTCTCTCTTTCCTAATCCTCTTGTCTCATATCCATCCCACCCTCTCTGTCCTCCTGTCATCTTCTCTCAGTCTCTCTCTCTTTCCCCATCTCCCTCTTTCTATCCCTCACTCTCCTCCTCTCCCACATCCTTCCTCTCTTATCAGCTGCTTGCTGTGTGTGGGTCTGCATGCTGTAGTACTTCTCTCTCCTGGTCTCCTCGTCAGCGTTAGCATTAGCAGGGCCCCTGGTGGAGCCGGAGTCAGGGAGTGTGTCATTAGCAGTCTGCTCCCCCAGGTGCACACACACACACACACATACACACACGGCAGGGGTGGCTTGTTTTTGTTATAAAGAGGGGAGAAGCGATGACTGCTGCTTCACCTCCGACTGACTGCCTCCCTCTGTATAGCAGGAGTTGGGTGAGGGTGGGGGTGTAAGGAGCAGAAGCAGGGGGGGTGATGGTGGGAGGAAGGCAACCAGCTGTGTGAGAGTGGCTGGGCAGGGGGGTGGGGAAGTGGTGGGGGGTAAGCATATAAAGCAAGGGCCAGGGTTAACATGGATGAACTACTGCTTAACACACACACAAACACACACACACACAAACACACACTCCTTGGACACTTGCCCACTTCCTACAAGAAATCTTTTAAAGCTATTTTTGCTCTCCTACCTTTTTCATGCTTGTCATATTTATTTAAAACCTGTGGAACTGTGGGAGAAAAATAGGACAGAAAGTCCCCTCTTACTAATAAATGTCATTAAAAACGGGATACTGCACTCTCTCGCTCCCTCTTGGAATGACTGAGTGATTTAGTAATTGTGCCTGCTATGCTGCTATTCAGAAGGATAATTGGGTGATTGTGAAGTTCTCCCTCGACTTAGAGTTGGAGGGAAGAAACTTGAGATGAACTCCTGATGCCAGTGCTCATAATTATGCACTTTTTTTTTTAATTGAATTGAATTGAGAGAGAGGGAGAGAGAGAGAAAGAAAGAAAGAAAGAAAGAGAGAGAGCATAAATAAAAATATAAAAGGGCAAAACATATCTCAACGCCTGAGAAAGAGCACAGAGAGAGGTTGCGTCAACTGTCGAGTATTGACTGCTGTTTCTCTAGCTGCAAGATTAATCGCGAAGCTCGAGCGTCTCATTCCTTGGCTGTGTGTGAGTGTGTGTATACAGAGAAAGGAAAATAATGACTGCGGCTTTCTTACATATACTGGTCTGTCTGATTTATCGTCCTCAATCGTCCTTCAGAAGCGAATGAAAGATTCGACTTGCACTCGTGGCGTCTCAAGAAGGTCGTGCCCTTTTGCGTGTGCTTACGCCGTTGACCGGCCGGCCAGTCCAGATTTATACTTTCATTCCGTTAAAATGATGTATGTGGCACAGTCGACCATCAAATAACAGTGAGGACAAACAACAAATCCATACGAGCTCGGGCGAGTGCGGGACTACCACTCCTGGGTCTCGGAGAGCTTGTCCAGCCAGCCTTGGTCCAGCTTGGCTCTTTAATGAACATCTCAATCATGAGATATGCCTTCTGACCAGCGCCCCCTGGGCCGGTCACTCTGGCTGCGCGGAAAAGGGGGCCGCTGGCAAACTGGACAGAGAGAGGACTTGGAGCTGATAAGCCGTGTGTGTATGTGTGTATGCAAGGTTGTCTGTGTGTGTGTATGTGTGTGTGTGTGTGTGTGTGTGTATGTGTATGTATGTGTGTGTGTGTGTGTGTGTGTGTGTGTGAGTGTGTGTGAGTGTATTTGTGTGAATGTGAGTGTATTTGTGTGAGTATGTGTGTGTGTGTATGTGTGTATGTCTCCATCTGTTTATGTGTATATGTGTGTGTGTGCACTTTCGTCTGCAAGTGTTTGCATGAATGTGTGTATGTGTGTGCATATGTGTGAGTATTAGTATGAGTGTGACTGTGTGTGCGTGCGTGCGTGTGTGTGTGTATGTGTGTGTGTACGTGCGTGTGTGCACGTATGTGTGAGTGTGAGTGAGTGTGTGTGCGTGTGAATGGTGGAAGGTTTAACTGCTGGTGATGAAGGCCTGGAGACACCACTATCGTGCCCCAATTTACACGTTTACTAGCCTCCCCTCATTCATCCTCTCTTTGTGCCTCTCTGCTCTACCTGTTTTACTGGGAGAAAATAACAAGGAGGGCGCACACCCCCCCCCCCCCCCCTCTCCACCCCACCCCCTACGCCACCACCCTTCTTCACATGCAGCTATTTTTCCACCATATTTCAAGTGGCGCTTAGCGCGAGTGTCCCTCTCCTGATCAGTCACCTTCATGAAAGCATTTAAGACTCCCTGCCAAAAGAAGCTCGTGTGAAAAAAAAAAGCCACGTTTGTCTACTTGGCCTGTGCTTGTCTCTTCATTGGAATTAATGGGGCTGTTTTTCCACAAAAACATTAATGCGAGTTATGAACTGTAAATGATCAGCAGTGTGGCTCTTGAGGGGTGGGGGGGGGGGGTGGGGGTTGTTGTGCACGGGGCCTTTTGTGTCGCCATGAATATTCATTCGGGGGTGCTGCTGGTTTGGTGGGAGAGGCCATGAGAGGCTAATTTCCGCAGACGGACCATCGGCCCTTTGCCTCTCCACTCCAGATAATGACGGCCGCTCTCCGGAATACCTGTTCGGTTTTAACCTTTGCTGACACAACCTTTACAAATAATGAGAAATATGAACCGCAGTGCTTCTCTCTCTCTCTCCCTCTCTCTATATCTCCCTCTCTCACTTTCTCTCTCTGTGAGATGGGTAAGCTGGACTCCAGTGTGGAGAGAAAAGGTCTCTGATAGCGAGGAACAAGGCTATTAAACATGAGGTCACGTACCATAGCGGAAGGTTAGAAATAAAAAGATATGGATATATACAAAACACTTGGCCATCACTGTGCCCCCAGGTGTGACAGGCAGAGAGGCAGAGAGAGAGAGAGAGAGAGAGAGAGAGAGAGAGAGAAGAGAATATATAGGAGCTAAGGAAAGTAGGATGGAGCCCCACTGACACGCTGTGGGAGACTTTTAAGTACTTTCCATTTTGTCTTTTTTTTAAAAAAAAAAAAAAAAAAAAAAAAGCGGAGTAAAAGTGGGTTACTTAAAATTCTTACTTAATGTTGTCCAAGCAGCCAGAATCTGGCTTGAGGATCGCCGTGTGATGAAACATTTTGTAGAGCGCGATTCCGAGGAAGATCACATTCAGCTGTAGGGACAGAGAGAGGAGGAAAAAAAGACAAGATTTAAACATCAAAAAACGTAAAACTGTCTTGTTAAAACCATCATGGCTGACAGTAGTTTGATGTGAGAGGCCTAGAAAGGAACACTTTTGAAGTAGGGCTAGAGAAGGCATCACATAATGGGCCATAATATTGAAATTCACTGTAGTAGTGGGTTATGCTGCACCCAGTCTGCTCTGTCTTTATGACAGTTAGCTAGTTAGTGAGCTAACAGCTCAGCCTGAACAAATACACTCCCAACCACCGTATCTAAATGCCACCTTTATTAGAAGATGATATAGAGTATGTCCTGGAGAGGTATGGAGAGAATCCTCTCATTTGCATTAACAACATACATACACACGCACACGCACACACACACGCACACACACACAGAAACAAAACTCTAAGGAGCATAGTCCCAGCACTTGCCAAAGCACTTTGACTTAAGGTCTGAGAGTGTGTTCATTACTCTCTTACTGACCGCCTTTGCTGGTTGCGTCTGTGAAGCAGAACTAGGAGGCTGCCCGGAGGCTAACTGCACTGAGACCACACTGAACCACCACTATGCAAAAGGGTGCTGAAATGGACTCATCTGTGACAAGGGACCCACAATTTAAAACAGAAGAAAGAAAGAAAGAAAGAAAGAAAGAAAGAAAGAAAGAAAGACAAAGAAATAGAGAAATAAAGAAATAAACCATGAAATAAATAAAGAAATAAACAAAGAAACAAAGAAAAGAAAAACAAATAAAAGAAAAGAAAAGAAAAGGTGAGATGGAACTATGATATTTTTGTTTGAAGCCGGAGGGTGTTATTTGAGTTGGTGTGAATGTGATGCAGCATGTGTGGATGCAAGTGACAGGGTACAGATTAAGACAGTGCTATTGGGACATGTAGGGAAAAAAGTGACAGAAGAGAGAATAAAAAAAACATGTGTGAGTGGATGTGTGTGTGTTTTATGCATGTGTGTGTTTTTATGCATGTGTGTATTTTTATGCATGTGCAAGTGTGTGTTTTCATGGATGTGTAAGTGTGTGTTTTATGTAGGCGTAAGTGTGTGTGTGTGTGTGTGTGTGTTTTATGTAGGCGTAAGTGTGTGTGTGTTTTATGTAGGTGTAAGTGTGTGTGTGTTATGTAGGTATAAGTGTGCGTGTGTGTTTTATGTAGGTGAATGTGAAGGAGAGTGAAGAGAGAGACATGGAGAGAAAGGAAAGGTGTGTGCTTGGCCTGGGTTTGTGTGTGAGTGATATAAAGAGAAACATTATGTGTGTGTATGTGTGTGTGGCCGTGTGTCTATCCATGTGTGCATGTCTGTGCCTATGCAAGGGTGTGTGTGAGTGTGTCTGTGGTCTTAGTTCAAACAGACATGCATGCACACACACACACACACACACACACACACACACACACACACACAGATCCTCATCTCTCTTATAAAGCGTGCTAGCGGGAGCCAGGGCTCAGTGCTACAGCGAGGCCATAGCATCAATCATAATTGGGAGGCGGTTCGGAGTGAAAGGGAACAATGAGCCCTGTTCCTCTTCCTCCTCCTCCTCATCCTCCCTCTCCTCTGCTCCTCTCTGCCTGCACTGTGGGTCTCTGCTCGGCAGCACTCCCGCAGTGGAGCGATGAAGCAGTTAAGAGGCTTGTTACGTAGCGGCAATGCCACTGTAGCATGACAGGCGGCCAGCAGTGAACTCATGAACAATGCAACAAGGATGGAGGGAGAGAGAGAGAGAGAGAGAGAGAGAGAGAGAGAGAGAGGGAGAGTGAAGGAGAGAGAGAGAGAGAGAATGTAACAAAAAAATACAAGAAAAACTATGGCGGGGGAAGGGGAAGAGAAGGGTGGAGATGAGAGGAGAAAGGCCATCCACACTGGAACAGTACAATATGGTGTTTTAATCAGCTTTCTAGCTCCTAATGTACTGTAAGCTCCTAATGTACTGTAAGCTCTGCCTCATGACAATGTGCACATCACACCCTAAATAACAACATGAAAAACAGTATCACATTGGAGATAACGTTCAGAGCGATTGTATTGACAAGAGACACATTGACCCATTGAATGTTAAAGGCATCACATTCAAATATGGGTATTTCTGTAAGGATTTTTTTGTGTAGCTGGCGGGGTAGTGGGGTCCACTGGCGTACAGGACACTTACCATGATGATCAGGGTGGCAGGACCTATGAAGCTCCAGATGAAATAGGTGTCTAGACGCAGCCAACACCTGCAGACAGGGAAGAGGGAAGAGAAAGAGAGGGAGAGAGAGTAGAAGAGAGAAGGAGAGAGAAAGAGAAAGAGCAATAGAGAGAGGAGAAAGAGAGAACAGGAAAGAGAGAGCATGAGAGAGAAATAATCAAAGAAATAGGAAGAAACATATAGATAGACAGAGAGAGAGAGAGAGAGAGAGAGAGAGAGAGAGAGAGAGGGGGGTGTGGAGAGAGATAGATTAGTCTGCTGTGGCACTGTTTGTTCGTGGGCATAAAACACTCACAGTGGTGTGTGTGATGGGGTGCATCTGGTCTGCTGCGGAACGATGCGGGACGCCTTGACAGGGCTCCCCAGGGAGGACGCTGTGGCAAGTGTTTCGCTTTCAATCGCTGCCGACTGACCTCTGTCCCACTCCTCCTCTGGGAGAACTGGCGCCGCCGCCCGTGTGGATATTACCACGCACAAATGGACTTACCTGTCTGACGCTATGTGAATATACTGAGTGTATGACCTGAGTAACGTGTATGTGTGTGTGTGTGTGTGTGTGTGTGTATGTGGGGGTAAACGGCAAGGCGCTTCCTTACTTTTGTGTAAAATATCAGCCGTGTCGGAAAATAGGCCACCAAAATGGAGCCTCGCCTTGGGGGACGTTTGGAAAAAGCGTTGTGTCGCTACGCTAGGCTATTTTCGTGGGCGACAGAATGCGCTTTGAGAATAGCTTTTTGCTTTTTTCCGAGATCTTGGGGAATCGCTCCGGCCCTTGATGTGTGCGCCTCACGAGACTAAACATGATGTTGAATCATGACCTGTGGTTAAATTATTAATCATTTCATTTCCGCCATATTAGATAGACCTTCTATCTACCCCCGACAGAAAAAAACTAAATTACAGTTTCCTTCTCTGTTGCCATTCGGGTAGACAGAAATACAAAATGGAGGTGACAGAGGATTAACAGTAATGCAAGATAATTTCAGTAAGACTACAACTGACAATAGCACTGGCAAACAAGAGTGTAGGAGATAAGAAGCACAAATATAAAATGTTTTGGGTCAAGGCTACTGTATTACAGGACTCTAGTATCTGGATATTTTGAAGTTCCAGGGATAGAAATCTGATTAGGGAGGTGGGGTAGGATATATAGTCTCTCCTAATAAAGTGAGATTTTCAAAGCAATGAAACACCTGACAGATGTAAAGAACAAAAGAATCCATTGCAAACACCCATCCACTCACTGAAGTAGTACTGTTTCTCACATCTAACTAAAAAACAGAGAGAGAGGGAGAGAGAGAGAGAGGGAGAGAGAGAGAGAGAGAGAGAAAGACTCATCAACAGTCCCTCTATTCTTCTTCCCTATCTCTCTCCATCCCTCTCCGCACCCCCCCCCATCCACACACACATATACACACACACACACACAAATACATACACACACACACACACACACACAAATAAATACACACACACACACACACAAATACATACACACACACACATACACACACACAAATACATACACACACAAAAACCACCACCTCCTCCACACCCCACCCTCAGTCTCTAGCGAATGAGAGCTGTGATGCTCTTATGACAGAGTTTTCGCTTCCTTTAAAAGCAAATCTATTTCTGCTTATGTGACAAGCTGCATAAGAACCTTCTTCTCAGAAGTGAGGGAGAGAGTGAGCGTGTGAGAGAGATTCCTTGTGTGAGGAGACTGCTGAGATGACGCTGATACTCACTGGCGTGTCACATCCCTTTAACTCGGAAGAAGAACATTCCAGAGAGAGCAACAGAGCAAACCTGGCACCCACAGCACACACACACGCATGTACACACATACATACAGACGTACACCCACGCATTCTCACACACACACACACACGCATGTACACACATACACACAGACGCACACCCACTCATTCTCACACACACACACACACGCACGCACAAACACATTCTCACCGTCTCTGCCCCTAATAAGAACTTCACACATTAACAAACATTTCTCCCTGTAGCTGAGTGCTTGGGTGCTAGCATGTTCCGGAAGCGTAGCGTAGCACTATTCCCCCCCCCGCAAGCTTCTCTCTGATGTCTATCCTCCCTGTCTGTCAGATACCATGCTTGTTGTTTTCAGTAAACTCAGACGCACACATTGTGCCATGATGCTCCACTTCAAAGAGCAAATAAATACATCCTCCTGGCTTCATCATTTAGTCTCTTCACATGCAAACAGTGCTACTCTAGGGGCATCTCTACAAGCTATGTGAAAAATCACCAGTTTTCCTTGAACATAGTGCTAAGGCCTAGAGCAGGGGTCTCCAACCTTTTTGGGAATGAGGGCTACCTGAAGACCCGAAATCATATGGAGGGCTACTCATTTGAAACAAACAGACCCTCAGCCCTTTTTTGCGAGGGTAGTCCTCCTAAATAATAGGCCTATGCGATTTTTACTTTTAAATTATCAATATTCTGTAGGCCTATAAGTCTTTATATATTAAGTAACGGTATTTTCAGCTGATTCTTCAATACTTTAATATCAATATGCAACACTACCAACATATTTGTTCAGTTTGTTCATTTCAAAGTTTGCATGGGGAATCTAATCTTAATTTCTTAACAAAAAAAACCAACAATATTTTTGTGCAATTAATAATTTGTGTTACAATTTGTACCCAATTTATACCCACCCACCATTATGAATTCAGGGGTTGTTTAAGTTCTGATTTCAGTGGACAATTCGATTTTAACATTTCAATTCACCCACACCACCCTAACATATGAAGACTCCTTTAAAGGTTATTGCACACATGAAATCTCTCTAAATGATCTGACAAAAAAGGTAATGCACAGTCCTGCTCAGTCAAGCATGCCACAAAATTTTCAGCACTATTATACGGCAGTAGCCTACGGAGGAGAAAAGGCCTGTGAGCTAAAGCAATTGTTTTTCAGTCCTTGAACAATCATGCAAGAACTGTATTTGATGAACATAGAATGGCCATAGAACATTTGCAAAGATATGCTTCCATTGGCTACACCAGACGAGCAAGTTTTTTCCACTTTACTGTCTATGTGTGCGAGCAGCGTGTATGCGCTCCGCTTCCGTTGTTGTTTAAAGATTGAATGGGAAACGGATTTGGCGCCAAAGGCTGAAATTTAACGCAGCTACAATTTGTAAGGTATCACCAATATCAATGTAATGT
Organism: Alosa pseudoharengus; assembly: GCF_046254945.1. Taxonomy (NCBI): domain Eukaryota; kingdom Metazoa; phylum Chordata; class Actinopteri; order Clupeiformes; family Clupeidae; genus Alosa; species Alosa pseudoharengus. The sequence continues at coordinate 13,217,482 of NW_027468640.1, forward strand.
TATAGATGTATGAGTACATACATTCTTAAAATGGTTCTGTTCTAGACTTAAATATCTATTGAAAACTTCACAATGGAGCGTGTTTTTAGAGTGTGATCTGCAGGCGACCTGATGACTATTTTTAGAAGGTGCGCTGGGGGCGCCTCATAGCCGTTCCGCGGGCTACCTGGTGCCCGCGGGCACCGTGTTGGAGACCACTGGCCTAGAGCATGCCTGAGAATGAACAGACAGACAGACAGACAGACAGACAGACAGACAGAGAGACAGGCAGACAGACAGACAGACAGACAGACAGACAGCTAGATAGATAGATAGATAGATAGATAGATAGATAGATAGATTGATAAATCCTTTAGAAGGACATTTTACATACTGCATGTTGTGGATATGAATACACTATGGTAGGCTCCAGCAGTAGCGCGACTGGCTGAGGCATCTGCACTGTACGCCGGCGACCTGGGTTCGATTCCCGCCCCGTGGTCCTTTCCGGATCCCACCCCGACTCTCTCTCCCACTTACTTCCTGTCAATCTCCACTATCCTATCTAATTAAAGGCAGAAAAAGCCCAAAAAATATACTTTAAAAAAAATGAATACACTATGGCAACTCTACGAGCACATCTTTTACTGATCCAAGGACGATTTGTCTGCTTTCCACTGGGTAGCAGTTCTTCTGGTTCTCTGGTTCCACTTGGAACCGAAGCTTAGTGGTTCCGGATCTTATTGATATCTGTGTAAATGATTAAAGGTGCCACGTCTTCCTCTATGTGTGTCACAATCCATCACCCTTTATGCTGCACACACACACACTCCACTCTCATACACACACACACACACATACTGACTGACTCACTCAAAGACACACACACACACAAACACACCCGCACATGCGTGCACACACACTCACACACACACACTGTTCTCTCCTGTAATTGTTCCTGTGCTGGCTGGCGCCATTTTAATTATTCACATGATGTTGTGCTTGGCCACTGGCAGCTATCACCTCATCCATCACTGAGAGCTAGGCTTCACTGCTCCCAGGTTTCCTGTTCAATGCGCCTTTTAAGACAGGGTGGGCTGGTGTGTGTGTGTGTGTGTGTGTATTTGTGTGAGTAGGGGGGTTGGACTCTGACACGCGTGATAAACATCTTGAGCGGAGAACTGCTGATGCTGCTGGCTTTCATTATTTCCTGATTCGGCGCAGATTTACACCTGTGGGTTACCATGGTGCTTCTTCGCCGCGTTCAGCAGTGTACCTAAAACTGGAAGGTTGAGGAGAACAGTGTACTTAAAATTGGAATGCTGAGAAGAGAAAGGGACTGATGGGGGTACCAATGATTATTCCTGAAGTACTTTCCAAAGCCAGTGTTAGAATGCATACTAATATGTTGTGCTTCTCTCTAGGACTTACTCTTGTTTTCCACTCTCACCATCTCTCTCTCTCTCTCTCTCTCTCTCTCTCTCTCTCTCTCTCTCTCTCTCTCTCTCTCTCTCTCTCACACACACACACACAAACACACACACTTACACACACACACACACACACACACACACACACACACACACACACACACACACACACACACACACACACACACACACACACACACACTCCCTCTCACTATGTTTCCAAATGCAGGGCATCCCAGCATTTCCATCTTTGGAGGTGAATTAGGCAATTAACTGAAATCGCTGGGTGCACAGCTTGTTATGGATCTTGTAAAATGGGGGCCTGTGTCTCTGCCACGCTTAGTATGCAGCGTGCGCGTCCCGCCATGCGCTCTCCAGCCGATTGGATTAGTCTCCAGTTCAATAGCTTCTTGAGATGTTCCGCGGATGCCTTTTAAGTGTAACAGGCTTAAAAAACCACCATCGGGGTACAACTCCTAACAACCACCATCGGGGACAACTCTGCTCTGAAAAGAAGAAGGGAAGACGAAGAAATTGCGCGGGTGACACAAAACCGTGGTGCATTTCTGCACAACTACATTAAATGTCGTTGAGTACAGAAAATCAAATAAGGAACGACTTTGAGAGGGGGAAAAAAAAAAAAACTTCAGGAAATTCCCCCCCTCCTTTTCAAAAAATGTGACTGGAGTACATAGAGATCGCTGGCAGCAGATTTACTCATTAGCGACGGGGTCCAAAACAAACAGTATGGCAGGCGAGAGACGTCCAGACAAGCGAGCGGCCGGGCAATTAGCCTGAACACCAAACACAAACTGCCCGGTGAGATGGAGAAGGGTCTGCTCTCCAGAGCATATTTCAAACCAGACCGCGTAGCATATGTTGACCACGAACGAACGAAGGTTCCGCGGCGAAGTGGAGAAACTCCAGCGCCGCTGGGGAAAAATACCGCTTTTGTTTAACCGCCGAGAAAAAAAAAAGGGAAAACGAAAGGGAAAAAAAGAATGAAAGAAAGACAAGGAGTGTTTCTCGACTAGACCTTCGCTAAGTGCTTCCATGTGGGCCACTTGAGGCAAGACCAAGAATGGACGTGAAAAACATTAATGCAGCATATTCATAAACAATTACGTCAAAACATAATGGCTTGCATCCATAGAGTCTGGGCCTGGGTTCTGGACAGATGCAGGGTGAAATGAGGGGGAGTGGGGGGCACAAAGCAATCTAAAACACATGTTGATAAAGCGTTGATAAAAATCTTGGCGTGCTACGACAACCCCTCTCTTGAGATGTGACACATCGGGCAAAGTTCTGATTACTGTACCCCATCCAGTTGGACTGTCTCAAGGTCTTTTCCCCCCAAAGGAGGAGAAGTAAAAACACTGAGCGCGAGACATAAATATTGAGACGTCCTGGCGGTAGACAATCCACAATAGCGGAATTGTCTACCGGCAAAATGTATTGATTAATGTATCCAAGCTTCGCACTGACCCGCATTCACAAGATAGTTGAGCAAAAAATAAATAAAAGAAGAAAAAAACCACACCAAACCCTTAAAACTTCCAATTGTGTGCTGAAGTGTTCATTTAAGGGCAATCAGATGTTCTTTCTTTCCTTCTAAATGACAAACTGACGTGTTTACTCAAACTTGCAAATGATCGTCACTGGCAAATCACACTGATGGCACTCAATTAGAGATCTTGGGTGATGTGCAAGTGAAGTCGTGTTCATTATCACTTCACGTAAATATAGACCAAACAGGGTTCTGGAACTGAGAGAAGGCATTGTCATGTAATTATAGGCACGCAAAGTCTAGACTGCATTACTGCTTGGAGTACGTAAATGTATATTCAAGGCAGGATTTTCACTTACATTTAATGCTTACAGTACATATGTACTATGATGCACTCACGGTACAGTCATATACTGTAGACGCACCATCATAAACGGCCAAGCATTGTGTTCATACATTTTCTCACAAGATTAATTTGAAGTGTTATAAGGCCTTATAATTCATTATTTGATTATTACAGTAATTGCCTGTGTATTAGCCGCATTGTGTATAAACCACATGAGTATTAAAAAAAAAAAAAAAACATATTAGTGTATTAACCTCATAGCTGAAGAAATTTTGCAAAATCAATGTATAAACCTTGGCTAATAGTTGGGAAATTACTGTATGTGTATATTTATTTAGTATTATTATAGTATTTGATTCATATGGTTTTATAAAACACACGGCTTGACACTCACACTCTGTCGGTGCCGTAGCTGCGGTAGTCGACGGCGGCGGAGATGGCGACGATGAGGGCGGGCACACCGTAGCCCACCATGTAGTAGTAGCGCCGGCGCGAGTGCTCGCTCTCAAACACCTCCACCAGCATGACGTAGAGCTGCACGCCCTCCAGGAACATCCAGGTGAACGCCGCCAGGAAGAAGAAGTGCAGCAGCGCCGCAAACACCGCACACGCAATCTACACAGAGGAGAGAGGGAGAGAGAGAGAGCGAGAGAGAGAGAGTGAGAGAGATAGAGAGAGAGTGAGAGAGGGTAGAGAGAGAGAGAGAGAGAGAGAGAGAAAGAGAGGGTAGAGAGAGAGAGAGAGAGAGAGAGAGAGAAAGTGAGAGAGAGAGAGGGTAGAGAGAGAGAGAGAGAGAGAGGGTAGAGAGAGAGAGAGAGAGAGGGTAGAGAGAGAGAGATACAGAGAGAGAGAAAGAGAGAGAGAGAGGGTAGAGAGAGAGAGAGGGTAGAGAGAGAGAGAGAGATAGAGATAGAGAGAGAGAGAGAGAGAGAGAGAGAGAGAGAGAGAGAGAGAGAGAGAGAGAGAGAGAGAGGAGGAAGAAGTTATTAGCATCACCACCACCACTAAACCACAGGGCACCAAATGCTGCAGAGGCAGCCAATCTACAGAGACAGAAGGAGAGAGCGAGTGTGTTGATCATGATGATGATTATCATCACCACAACAGTTACTGCAAACACCACACACCCATTCAACACATGAGTATGAGGAAGAGTGGGGGGGTTATCATCATTGCCGGCATCATCATCATCCTCCTCATCATCATCATCGGAATCATCACCATCATCATCATTCGGAATCATCACCATCATCATCATCAGCTGCAACAGGAGCAGGTAGGAGTGTGTGACTCCACTGTGCATCTCCTGTCTGGGATCATGAAGAGGAGGTCCAGAGCATAGAGACTCTAACTAGCTACAGGGACACTCTGTTTCTGCACCAAGTACCATGCCTGCCGTGCCATTTCAATCATCTAACCAAGCTGTCAACTGCTCCTCTGGCTCCTCAGCCTCCTCTCATCCATCATCAGTCTGGAGATAAGCTCTTCTGCTAGAGTCCTCTGGAGCAGTTTGTCAAGACTTGCTCCCATGAGTAAACAAGAGTAGTACAGGCAGAAAAGGAGAGACTGGTATAATGTGTGTGTGTGTGTCTCAACATGTATGGGTGAGAGAGAGAGAGTGTGTGTGTGTGTGTGTGTGTGTGTGTGTGTGTGTGTGTGTGTGTGTGTGTGTGTGTGTGTGTGTGTGTGTGTGTGTCTGAACAGAGTCAGAAGAGACATGACACGGAAAATGAACAGCAGTTCACAATCTAATGACAATTTGTAAAAAAAAAAAGTCAAGATGCTCCTATAATTTACAAACTGTCACGCCTCTAAAAAGAGTGCCAAACACTATCATTAATACGATGTCACAAAGACAATGGGTATGGTTTGACAGATCTCCGTGATTACACGCGTCATGATGCAATTAAACGCCATCATTATCATTATTGTCATCAGTCTCATCATCACGGCCATTATGTGATCAGAAAAACAACAATGACAAAAAAAGAAAAGAAAAAAAGGAATGACAAGGGTGAAAGAAAAGAGACAGGAGATGTCATCTGTGCTAATAGGTTTGAATGTACAACACTGGAGGTTGGTGTTATAACTGACTCATGCATTTACGTACATAACTGTATATGACAGCTTTCAGTTAAGTCACTTTTATCTTGCAGTCTATTTCTTCACATTAGTTTACATTCTACTGCTTTGTAGGTTCTTCACTTTAGTTTACATTCTACTGCTTTATACTGTAGGTTCTTCACATTAGTTTACATTCTACTGCTTTATAGGTTCTTCACATTAGTTTACATTCTACTGCTTTATAGGTTCTTCACATTATTTTACATTCTACTGCTTTATAGGTTCTTCACATTATTTTACATTCTACTGCTTTACAGGTTCTTCCTATTTTCATATGGTGTGTTAAATGCTCCAAATGTAAAGCACTTTGAGCTGTATTCTGTGTATAAAAGGTACTATACAAATAAAGTATATTATTATTATTATTATTATTATTATTATTATTATTATTATTATGTACAGTGTGTGGAAATGTGTTCTGTGTTAATACATTTGAATATACAACACTGTAGGTTGATGTTATAACTGACTCATACATTCATGTACAGGAAGTGGAAATGACATTGAAGGCAGTGTACTCATGTGACCATCGATAGGGCTGAACTTTCTTTCCACTGCATAGCAATTATGTATGAGCAAATGTGCTTTGGCGAAACCTAGCGATTATGAGAACTAACAGGGGGCAGACAGAGGATTACAAATGCTCACAACAACAAGTCCATGGGGGTGTATTCTGGCCTCTTGATGAAGTGAGGAATCAGCTAATGGTGAAACCCATGATGTACTCCACAGTCATTTTCTTATGAGCTTGGCAATTTACTGTATGTCCGATCTCATTTCGGGCCCAATTTTAGCTGATTTAATTTCAGGTTAAAACCACATACCAGGAATTAAGTGCATATTATTTTTCATCAACTAGAAACGCCAGCATGCACATTTCAGTAAAGAACAATTCCTCAACTTCAGCCACAGGCGAAACAGCAGTCTTACACTCTCTCTCTCTCTCTCCCTCTCTTTCTCTGTCTGTCTCTCTCGCTCTCTCACCTATGTCCTCTGTTCTTGAAGTTACTCTCCAGCAATCATTACTGCCCGTTATTATTGGCTCAATGGGACAAGCTTTGGAGTGGTTCTTGCCCCCCCACCACCACCCCCAAACTCGTTAAATTGATTCAATTAATCAACTTTAGGGTTCAGTGCTCGGTCTATGGCCACGGAGTGAGCAATCTTTAAACTGTTCACTGATTGGATCCCCGCTGTTGCACGGAGACAGTTAACCAGGGCACAGGACCTTAAATGCAACCGCTTCTGCTGAATGCACCGACAACATGTGTTTCACTTCAACAGCAGCAGGGACTCAAAAACAAAATCAAAACATTTCCTTCCAATGCCTCCCCACCTATGAGAGATCTTACATGAAATGATGAAATAGACAATATCTTAATTTTAAACAAAAAACAAACAAAGAAAAAACAACAAAAAAACATGTCAACATAAAAAAAAGCATCCATTTTGCGAAAAATGTCCGTTTAAAAAAAGTCTGTTTATAACTATGAGCCCTAATGTACTCCTAATGTCTTGCCAGGTTGTCAATCTATTTTGGAAGAGACAGTGCTATTGATCAATACATACACCATAATGCCAGAACAACAGTTGTTTACAGTACACTGTGGAATCAAAACAGTGTTTTAAAAAGGGCTTATTCCTAATAAAAAAACACATAATTTTTACCTAAAGAAATAAAATAAATCCAACGTTTAATCAATCTACACACTGGAGAGTAATTGCCTAACCGGAGCGTCAAGGCCACAGCACATTATGCTGGTGATAAGTCTCGCCTGCAGTCAAATGGCAAGTTGGTTGGCTCGAGTGCAAAGAGACGGAATCCTGGGGCGCCTGCACAACACGGGGCTTATCGATCGGCTCAGTCTGATCATCCCACCCATTTAGAGATCTGGGCACTGCAGGGGGACCGCCAGGGGCACAAGGCTGTCTGTGTGTGGACGTGTGTGTGTGTGTGTGTGTGTGTGTGTGTTTGTGTGGAGATAGACAGAGTGAGAGGGAGGGAGAGAGAGTAAGGGGAGAGAATGACAAATAGAGGGAAAACAAACAGGGAGAGGGATGGATAAGGAGAGGGAGAGAGAGAGAGAGAGAGAGAGAGAGAGAGAGAGTGAGAGAGAGAGTGAGAGAGAAACAGGGAGAGTGGTAACACTTCACCTGTGAGAGTTGAATATTGAATGCCTGCGATGAGCAGGAATATCTTAGCACAGTAATACCCATTGGCTTCCACAGTACCACATGTCTTTACTGACTTCCATTTCATTTGAATTCTGCCAATTCATCTGAACAAGTATCTTAGCACAGCGCAACTAACTACCACTTCTCCTATTAGTGTGTATTACTAACAGTTAATTTGTCTCATGCCAATTCATTTTTAACAAGTATATTACTAGCACAGTCCAAGCAATTATGGCCGTTTTCAGTCACATACATGTTTATTGTCGGCTAACAGACTTCTATAGTAAGTGAGTTACCAATTTCCACCTTAATGCCATCCCATATTTATTCATTAGCTGATATTTCTGTCTCTTGCTGCTTCATTTAAACAGGTGAAATCATTTTCACACTGAGGAAGGTCATTTGGTCAGAGAGGGCTCTTGCTTGCTGTTCCTTCACTCAAACAGACGCATCCGCTGTGAAAAATCGGAATCACAGTGACGAGTTAATACATTCAACCACAGAGCTGAATCAGCAAATTGACTGAACGAGAGTCAATTTTTAACACACCCCTCCTGCCCTCCCCTCTCCAAAAATCCCTCCTCTACCCTCCCGTCACTACACACATTTTTCCCACAATGCATTTTTGAGTGCCTCTAAGCGCCGTCGCATTAGCTAAACCACAGCTGGCGATCGAGATGAGGGGTTATTTGTTATCTGAGGACGACTGGTCCCACGTTACACTGCGTCTATAGTCAGCATAAAGGAACTATAACAGCCTAATGGTGGACCGGTGCCAAACACTGTCTGGCTTGATATATGAGAAGATGGTGATCATTGGCTCTGCAATAACAGGCATTAAGCGAAAGCAGAGAAGCAGGGGTCGGAAATAAATAAAGAATGCTGAAATGGTCTTTGTATTGTACTCCAATAGATTGCTGTGTGTTTATGGGAGGGACACAATAGCAATTCACAGAGTGATTGGAGCCTATTTAAAAGATGGCAGGAGACAATCTGAGGTCCGGGGGCTCCGCAATCCTCTCCATGTCGATGAGATGGATACACACACACACACACACACACTAGAGCATGGTTACACACAGTCCCTCAGGCACGGACACACACATACAGACAGATGGACGCTTATGCTTACACACACACACATACACAATAACTAACACACACACACACACACACACACACACACACACACACACACACACACAATAACTAACACACACACACACAATAACTAACACACACACACACACACACACACACACACACACACACACACACAATAACTAACACACACACACACATACACACAATAACTAACACACACACACACACACACACACACACACACACACACACACACACACACACACACAATAACTAACACACACACACACATACACACAATAACTAACACACACACACACACACACACACACACACACACACACACACACACACACACACACACACACACACACACACACACACAATGTATAATAATAACAGATCAAGGCCTAAATACAAATACAGTCCGGTAACAGGGTGCGTCTTCTTGGTAGAGAGCCACTCTGAGGCGTGAGCGTGCCCTTCAGCAGTAGTGGTGCGTAGCGCCGGGGAGCGGGGAGTGCGTGGCGAGTGGGCGCGTGGAGCTTTGAAGCTCTCGCTCGCCCATAAATTGCTTTCTCAGAGGCCGGGGCCGGCCGCTCGTTGGGCGAGGAGATGCCGGCTCAGACGTGGAGGGAATGCCAAGTGAGATGGGGATGGGGAACGAGGCAGGCAAGCAAGCAAGAGGCTGGGAGCGTTGCGCCACTGATTAGGGACTGTGTATGTGTGTGCGTGTGTGTGCGTGTGTGCGTGTGCGTGTGCGTGTGCGTGTGCGTGTGTGTGTGTGTGTGTGTGTGTGTGTGTGTGTATGTGTGTGTATGTGTGTGTGTGTATGTGTGTGAGTTTGAGTAAGACAGAGAGGGCACAGTTCCATTCTTAATTGCTAAACAAAAAAGGTTACTGAAATTCTGAGTGAGGAGAAGTCCTTCCATTTTGTTCTATTTAAAAACACTTCAATCCCAAGAGCTAAGATCCTGAAATCCTATGCCTGGTCTTCTGGTCAGTGGATCTTGAAATTAACTTAATGACCTAATGAACTAATCCATTAATATTGGACGCAGAACATATGCAGACCAGCTACGCAACTACCAACCAGCGTTACCCAAATTAACAAGGAAACTCACAATTACCCAAAACACAAAAGGCATTAGGGCCAGAGCCAGGGGTGCAGTTTCTTCTGCACTGTAATATGCTCCAAAGAAATCCATATGTTGACAATTTCTGCAAAAAAATATCTGAAAAATTCACGACATTGGAAAAGTTGGATAAAGTGTGTGTGTGTGTGTGTGTGTGTGTGTGTGTGTGTGTGTGTGTGTGTGTGAGAGAGAGAGAGAGAGTGCTATGGGGAGAGAGGAAGATGTCAGTGAGATTTAAAACAGGATGAAGAGAGAGGGAAGAGAGATAGAGAGAAGAGGAGAAAGATGGATAGAAACGGAGATAAAGATGAGAGAGAGAGTGCGGAGAGTGGAGTGAGAAAAAGATGTCAGTGAGATTTAGAAAGGGAAGAGAGAGAGAGAGAGAGAGAGAGAGAGAGAGAGAGAGAGAGAGCAAAAGAGAGACACGTGAAAGGAAAAGAAGGAGGACGAGAGAGAGAAAAGAGAAGGTGGGTGGAGAAGAGAGAGAGAGAGAGAGAAAGAAAAAGCAGGCAGAGAAAGTAAAAAAGACAAGAAAGAGAAATGGAAGGGGGGGGGTTGTCGACCCAGAGAGTTCAAGGTTCATCCCGGCTGGTTCCTGCTGTTGATTTCCCCTCATTATTCTCCACTGTCTGTCTGATGTAGAGAGGAGGACTCACCGCCTGCAACCCCTACGCATCCCCAGCTCAGTCCAGAGATCAGTCCAGGATTACTCACTCCCAGCTAAATCATTCAGCACTTCTCCCTTTTAGCTCCGCATAATGCCCAAACCTGTCATTACGCTACTTCTCTAAGCCACGTGAAAGGGTTTATCTAAAAAGACGAGAAGAACCTGATGCAAAAGACAAGAATAACAGCATAATAACGCTCTGCCGTCGACAGAGCCAGCCTTTTTTTTTAACGGTGATATGCGTAGCTCTATCTTCATATTCAGATGTCCTGAGACATGAAACAGGAAAAACATGCTACGCAGTATAGTGATATGGTAGGGTTAACATATAAATCCATATTATCATATAGATTAACATAGGAAAATGATGAAAGGAAGAAGTCAATGAATATTTCAAAAGCAACGTCAACCTCAATCTATTAGATTAAAAACACCATAATGTACATTTCACAAACCAAATATATTATACTGGGCACACCTCAGCGTTAAATTACATCATCACTGTGGCACTGTAATATTGTCATTAGGAAGAGTCAAGCTTCCTAAGAGTTGTACTACCCCATTTCCAAACAGAGTGGGGCACACTTCAAACATTATTCCTATGCATATTGATCTACAGTATGACACAATAGGGACAACACGCAACACACGATGGGCCCTAATTTAAATGACCGGTAATGACCAAAGTCTATGGACTGACTTTGCACTTGGCCCAGCATTTAAAATGATTAGAATAAGACATTGCGGAGTGCACTTACGGGCTGGTCAGCGCGGTTGATGCCCACGAGGAAGAGGGACTCGGCGATGAAGAGACTGATGCACAGGTTCTTGTGGATGGTGTTGCGGTCGCTCTGCAGGCCACGGAAGAAGCAGAAGGTGAAGATGCAGATGAGCAGGCACACCAGCGAGAGCAAGATGCCCACCCACGTGATCACGTCCAGCAGCAGGTCATGTACTGGGTCTGCGTTCTGCACCAGGGGACAGAGGGGGGGAAAATACATATTTATTGTATAGTGTATATGTATGTTAATGTATGTTACTGCACGTGTGTGTGTGTGTGTGTGTGTGTGTGTGTGTGTGTATGTGTGTGTGTGTGTGTGTGTGTGTGTGTGTGCATATTTCATATAATTTCAGATCAGAGAGAGAGAGAAGAGGGGCAGAGGTTATAGACATCATCTGACTGCATGAAGGAGATTGAAATTAAACAGCGGGCCAATGACTGAAGCCCGTCAGTGCTGTTACAGGCTCCGGAATGTATGAGAAGGTTCCGGAGGTAACGAATGGGCTTTATTTCATCTGCCGACTTCACGCAGTTAAATTTTGGTTCTACATTGTTCATATTTCTGGAGTCATGGAGAAAATATAAAAGGCAACAGGAAAATGGCTGATTGCTATTGTGGCCTAGGTAATTTGTGCCCATTCACTATTTATGGGAGGCAAAAAGTTAAACTGGAGGCAATGTTCATATTACGAATGAATGGCAAATCTCAATGGCTTCTCTGCTCACAATAGTCAGAGTAAAGCCCCTTCAGAGTTATACAAACCACAACAGCTTAAAATGAGCCTCAAGCCAATTGCCATTGTGCTGAAATTACACTGTACCCCCGTGTTAGAGTAATAGTCCAATTTGTTACATTTGGAAATGCTGAAACACTGCTGCTCGGCTATTGAATGGCAGCCACTGTTGAAAGCATACCACTACTGAGTGGCTATTTAGAGCATATTGTTTATTCACCAATCATCAATACAGTAGTTAGAGCCAATGACATTGTACAAATGTCATTGTATTTGTACTGTATATTTGTACTTGACAGACTTTCAGAATGTGAGAAACATTTTTTTTCCCTTGACTGTAATTGTAATAAACATTATGGAAAAGTCTGAGCAAACAGTCTTTGAAGTGCTTGAATTGCATGGAGGCATTACATGCCATGTAGTCCTTCCACCACTCTAAAACAGATGGATGTTTGCCTGAGTCACTAAAATGTTATCGCTTCCCAGTTCCTAAACAATATGGCTGCGGACTTTACGTTTTTACAGTTGCTTTTCATCAACGCTTCGGTTTTCCTACTATTAAAAAAAGAGAGAGGGGAAAATCTGCCTCCACAGCTAGTTTTCAGCCTCTAAAGTGTAGCCCACAGCCAGTAAACAGGAGTATTTATATGGCACAAGCCTGAGTGGACTCCCACTGAAGCTGTTAGTGGAAATTTACTCTGTGTGTGTGTGTGTGTGTGTGTGTGTGTGTGTGTGTGTGTGTGTGTGTCTGTGTGGAGTATGATCAGGGCAACAACAAGACTCCATAGGTCTCCAAGCGGCCACGGCGCCCACACAAACGAACCTCGCGGCGGGCGAGTTTGTGAGCGCCAGACACAAGAAACAGAGGAACAGGAATTGTGTATATGTGTGATGTGGCGGGCCTGGTGAAGTTACCCAAATAACAGTCTTTTGCTTAGGAGGCAAAGTGTAAATTTAGTCTAGTGCTTTGCTGACTGCAGGATTCTCAGTTCACAAGGAAATACCAGACAGAGGAGCAGAGAGAAGATAAAGTGGAAAAAATTGCAAAAATAAGTGTGTAAACAAAGACCAAAATATGTATGGGAAAAGCTAGACGGAGATTCTTTCCACAGATTAAAGCTTTTCATCCTGCAGAGGAGGAATTTAGCTTTAGCTCAAAGCGCAGTGGGAGAGTACAGAACAAAAAAAAAAGAGTGGGAAAAACAATTACTAGAGCATCTGAAACATCTGCTTCCAACTAGCCCAGAGATGTCCTTCAACGCTGTGTGGATTTCAGGACGCCTGCCTTCCGACACCTCATCTCCAGTCTTCTGAGCCAGAGGATGAGAATGAACAATTAGCATCCCACAAGCCTCGCCAATTAGGAAATCAGAGAGAGAGAGAGAGAGAGGAGAGAGAGACAGACAGAACTCCCTCTGATTGATTAGACACACCAAAAATTCTTAGGGCGGTACAGAATGCAAATTATTCCCCCCCCACAGGGGCGTCCATTGCATTCCCCCTGGGCCGACGTTCGCGGCTTTGTCTGTGAGTAACTGGGGAAATATATATATACTGCACTCCCAGCGGAGCTCAGAGACCGACAGAGTGGAACGTGGCATCTTTCGAAACATCTGCTTTGCCTGGGTACTAATGAAGGCAACCCAGGTGACGAGAAGAAGAACACCGTAATGTAATGTAATGTTAGTGTAAAATGGCCACGCGAGAACGCAACGAGGAGAGGGCTCTCCAAGAATGAGAGGGGTGGAGAGGAAGCCTATGGTGGCTGGTGGTGGTGGTGGTGCTGGTGGTGGTGGTGGTGGTGGTGCGTGCTCTTTCACAAGATACAGAGAGACATAATTAACTGACAAACTCCTGATGGTGGATGTTTCATCTCGGCCGACAGAACAATCTGCTCGCCGCTCTGGTGCGTACGTGACAGTCCTTGCAGATGATGCATACAGCAAATATTTTGCTAAGCAAGAAAATAAGAAAATAGAGCAAGGAAGGGGGGGGGAGAAGGCACGAGCAGGCCACGGTTGTATATCTTCCGCAGATACGGAGAAGACGCTCTAAATCAAAGGTGGGACGGAGTCAGCGGAATTTTCCGGAAGGGCAAGGCTGGAGCAGGCAGCGGCGTCTCTAAGCTTAGCTGAATACACACACAGCTCACACTTTACGGAAAATCCATGACTCCAACACAAAATGTGTTACATACTCAGAACAGTTAAATCCAGACGTAATTTTAGCCCCCGGAAAAACGTACTTCTGTACAGACATGAATTGAAAGCTCCTCACAGTATAAACCAATTCTTTGAATAGCCTTGTATTTTTGTTTTGCTAAACACAAATTAAGTCTACCTCTACCCTCTACAATACACATTCTCAGACTAAAATAATACTAATACTACTTTGTCGCTACAAATAATTTCAGTCTGATTTGTATCAACATACTTATTTCTCTGCAAGTTCAAGTTGTCCCACAGTCTCATAGCAGACCTGTGCTGTCACTCAACTGTTTTGCCCATTTCTGTTGATGTGGTGTCGGGATTGGACCAGAGCCGTGGTACGGCACATCACGACACAGCGCAGTGAGGCAGGCATGGCGTGGTGTAGCGTGGAGGCTCAGACCCCAATCTATCAGCCTCTGGCCCCAGGGCCAAGTGGAGCTTAGCGTTTGGCTCTCGCTTGATGGATCTACTGCTGTGAGCACCCCCCCCCACACACACACACACACACACACACACACACACACACTGCTCTGCACAGGACGGAAACTGTGGGGCCTGTGTGTATGTGTATGTGTGTGATTGTGTGTGTGTGTGTGTGTGTGTGAGAAAGGGAAGAAAAAGTGTGTTAGTGCATGTCTGTGTGTGAATGAGAGAGAGAAAAAAAAGAGTGTGTGTGTGTGAGAGTGAGTAAGTGAGAGAGAGAGAGAGAAAGAAAAGAAAGAGTGTGTTAGTGTGTGTGTGTGTTTGTTTGTGTGTCTAAGAGAGTGTGGGTGGTGAAAGTGTGTGGGAGGAGGAGGAGGAGGAGGAGGATGGTGGTTGGATATCTGCCGGGCTACCTCCACCCATGGCCCCCTGGAAGAAATGAATTTTGGACCCACAGGGCCAGTCTGTGTGTGTGTGTGTGTGTGTGTGTGTGTGTGTGTGTGTGTGTGTGTGTGTGTGTGGAACATGGGCCTTGGGAGCCTCTTCTACTCTCTACGCTTCACCAGCTTCTTCCAGAGTGGTGCTGGGTCCTAATTTGCTGGGAAATTCACCCTCCGTATCTGGATGTCGAAAACCAACGAAATAAATAAAGAAGCGTGTGCACACATGTTTCTTACAGGGTATAGAAATGCTTCTGCACATTAAATTTGGTTCCAGGTCCTTTTTGTGTTACTTTATTCAAGCTCACACAAAAGACACACACACACACAGATTCACAGAGGCACACACAGGGATTCAGAGATAAACACACACACACACACACACACACACACACACACACTAACACTGTTTCCATTCCAAACAGATGCCGCATAAGATTGAATCCATTTCCTGTTCTCTTAAAGCAGAGCTGTGCAAGTCCAAGCCCAGCATCTACAGTAGCACTAACAACACAATACAGCTGTCATCTGTCTGTCACACACACACACACACACACACACGATGCCAGTCATTCGATAACAAGCCTGTGGATCAGCAGACA
>NW_027468640.1:13235639-13243139 GCF_046254945.1 Alosa pseudoharengus
CTCTCCATCACACTGGGGGCCCGGGCCGGCTGGAGCAGGCCATTGATTTACACCAGCTGCTTGATGGGGAGCGGTGCCACTTACAGACGGCTCAATACACACGCACACACACTCAGACACACACACACACACTCAGACACACACACACACACACACTTACACACACACACTTACACACACACACAGTCAGGAACACAAGAGAGGCACACAAAACTGTGTCTGCATATACCCATGCACACACAAATGACACACGACACAGAGAGAGAGAGAGAGAGAGAGAGAGAGAGAGAAAGAGAGAGAGAGAGAGAGAGAATGAGACACAAGTGTGTATGCACAAATGCACACAAACACACACACCTGCACACACAACATATATGTACACATTGTGTGAGACACGCGCACACACACAAACACACACGGACACAAACATCCAAAAGCACACACATGGATAAACATGAATCAGTGAACAAATACTCTTGTGTATATGTGCACACACACACAAAAACACACACACACACACACGCCCACACGCAGAGAGCTCATCTCTCGGCTTGAGTAATGGGTGCAACGCGTGGGGATAACGGGCTAATCACTCTCGGCTTTCACACACACACACACATACACACACACACACACACACACACACGTACGAGCGCACACACACAAACTAATACACACACACACACACACACACCCCCACTCAACCCTCTGAGCGCATCCCCATTGAGCCCCATTTAGCATCCGCCCGATTCACAATCCATTCCACACGCCCTCTAAACACACACAGTCTTTACACATACACACACAGACACACACACACACACACACACACACACACACACATTTTACCTCTTCCTGAGCAGGCTGAGGCTGTGAGAGGATTTTGGGGGTGTTTAAGGAAAAAGCGCTTATTTTATTTTTTTCATTCAGTCCTTCAAAGGCATAATCTCTGAATTACACTTTTTAATGGCAGATGTCAGGAATAAACACACAGGGGGAGCCTGGTGTTTATTTATCGGCTCAAACACAGCTTATTGCTTATTGGAATATTAGGCTAATACACAGGGCCAGTTGCAGGGAAATGACCCTAATCCAACATAAGCCTGCGGCTGTCGTCAGACCAAACGCCATGACCTTTACAGATTGCCCAGAGACATGTACACACACACACACACACACACACACACACACACACACACACACACACACACACACACACACACACACACACACACACACACACACACACACACACACACACACACACACACACACACACACACACACACACACACACAAACACACACACACACACACACATATATGCAGACACCCACCCGCCCACCTACTGTACTGTACCATTACACAGATACACACGAACGCACGGGTACAAACACACACAAACACACACACAAACGGTTTGATGTCTGGTGCTCAGTAATGTAACCACTGATATCCCATTGAAGCACAGACTGATGCAATCACCTGTACTACACACTCCTGATCACATTCTCTTCAAAAAACAAAATAAATAAATAAATAAACCCTACTCCAATTTGAAGATTAAAGGTGTGGTCTACAACTCCAAAGGGTGTTGATGCCTGAGCATCCTGTGGTCCTGACTCAATGTGGTAATTGGTTGGAGTTGTGTACGACTCAGTCTGAGACACAGACATTGTGTTTACTTCCCCATTTACAGAGCCAAGATTACACACGACCACCACAGAGTGTTTTTTTTTATTTAAGGGGATTTCCGCACGCACACACACCCACACACACACCCACACACAGAGAGACAAACACACACACACATATACACACAGGCACACAGGCACACACACACACACACACACACACACACACACACACACACACACACACACACAAACACACACACACACATTGAATAAACAGCCAAAACAGACAGCTAGAGGAGCAGTTCTCCACGTGTAGCAATTCTCTGAATTTCACACACATCACATGCTCTTGAATTTCCCCTTGGGGATCAATAAAGTATATATCTATCTATCTAAAATGTTTAATTAGATTAGAATGGAAGAGGGCACCTGTACAGAAAGCACACCTTATGAGAGAAGCCTAAACTAACATGGCTGAACTCGCACAGCAGGTGCGTGCATGAGTGAGTGAATCATCAATGGAAAATGCAGGACTTCACAAAAGTACTTTTTTTTTTGAGGTTCATTTGACTTGATTGGCTCAGGATCTGAAGACCTACTTGAATTAAAGAAAAAGAAGAAACATATTGTAGTATTGTGTATTGTGCTTTAGTTGAGGCTGAAGGCACACTTATTGTGTGTATTGTGTATTTATTGTGTGTGTGTGTGTGTGTGTGTGTGTGTGTGTGTGTGTGTGTGTGTGTGTGTGTGTATTGTGTTTTAGCTGATGCCGAAGGCACACTTGCATTGTGTGTATTGTGTTTTAGGTGAAGCAAGCTGAAAGGCATTGTTTTTAAAGCCTGAAAACAAATCTGGTGCTAAGCCTAAATACATTTATGGGGCTCAACAGCCACAGACCACGCCTGACAGGGTAACAACCAGGAGCAGAGCCGCCACACACACACACACACACACACACACACACACACACACTACAGTACACAAGCACCTTGGAATAGTCCCGGAGTCCGTTAGCTAGGGAACACTTTCAGCACTCGCTTGATTAAAATCACCACGGGACAGCGTAAGTACATGGCCTCAGGTCAACAAATAGCAGTAGAAACAACAAACAACACCGACAAACAACGACAAGAACATTAACGGCAACAAAAACAGCCATAATGACAACAAAGACTTATTTGTTTTGACAGAGAGTGGTAGAGTTGGGCCCAGTAGCACTGACAAAACACACACACACACTCTGACTCTGGCAGAAAAACACTCGCTCACACTCCCTCAGACACACACACACACACACACACACACACACACACACACACACACACACACACACACACACACACACACACACACACACACACACACACACACACACACACACACACACACACACAAACAAACACGCAAACACTCCACTTCCCTTTTCACATTGGCACCCTTGAAGATGGCCTTTATGTCTGGTAGCTGCCACTTCTGACTAGCAGACATTAGCGTTTTTATTCCTCAGATAAAAGACTGCTACAGCTGTTTCACTGGTGCGTCATCCAGCAAAAGCCTATCTGTATATAAAAGTGTAACACTTCACTATGTAAATGCATGCATGTACAAAAAGCACAGTGGGCATGTATCTCCAAGTTCTACTTTATTTACAGAGTGTCGTTTACAATGAGCGCTTCTCTAAAGGCATCAACACGGAAGTCTTGTGAGTGCAGGCGAATGTCAACAGCAAGTAAAGCACTATAGAAGGGAAAAGAACAGCAGGGATCACTAGAATCTACCCCCATGTCAGTGAACTAGCATGTTGCTACTCCCCACAGTAGGCTTCTTGAAACACCGGCTATCAACACACAGGATGACCAATCACAGTCCTTGCGGTCTGCATCGCTTCGATGCGAGGTTACACATTTGTCAGAGGGGTTTGGTGGGGAGTTTGCAGTGACGCAAAGGGGTCTGCGGGGGTATGCCGTTGATTCTACGCTGAAGCATAAAACGCCCTTTATGTACCTGGATCCACTCCTCCACTCCATGGATAAGCCTTGAGTGTGCAAAAGGAAACTCCCTTAAAAGTAACATAATAGCCTATAGGAATGACTCTTTTCATCAACTTCCGACATACTGGGTAACCGTTTTACGCAAAAGCGGCAACCGATTCCTCTTAAACCACTGAAAAGGGTCAGGCTCCTACCTGTGACATCATTACATGGTGTGATACCAGGCCTTCTGGGTGTGCAATACCAATGTCAGGGACTCAGTGTGCTACTGTGTGTTGCTTTAAAGACAGTGCTGGGATTACTAAATATGTGAGTCAAGGTAGGCAGCATGTCTCAGGGTGACTGGACAGACTCATTTTAAGCACAAGTTTACACCCCACCCACAAAAAAAAACTAAAAAAAAAAACTAAAAAAAAACTAAATAAATAAATAAATATAAATGTATTTATTATTCTCCACAGAAGGGTTCAAGGCTGCTGTGTGCAGTGTGATATTAAAATATCACATTTTAATATGCTCATAATTACTCCCAGGGAGAGTGCCGAACCCTGGATCAGGTCACCGTATCTCTACTACACACCAGGCTAATGAAGACACATATGCTTCAGTTCAGAAGGTAGGGCCCTTGGCATCACGCTCAACTGCATTTTTCAAAGTGAACTGCGGGAAGTTTCCATGCGCTAAATACCCAGCAGTTTAAAACAGCCATTTAGGATGTCGGCCATTTTTGATGTCGGCCATTTTGAATGCACTAGTACTCTGGAGAGACGAGTCGGAGTTGTTTGGAAAGCGCCTTGGACTTCTTTCTGTGACAGAAATGGGCCTGACAGGTCAATTACATATTCAGTTACTCATGTCAATCAGTGGACGAGGCAAACGAGAGCTCTGAAAAGTGGGATGGTGAAGTGGGAATGGTGTCACTATGGAGAGTGAGATGGAAAAGCTTTGAGGTGGTGCTGGTGGTGGTGGTGGTGGTGGGCTGCCGTTCTAAAGTGCAATTTTCAAATCGCACGTTATGATTGACACATTTAACGGTCATTTTTTTTATCACCGCCAGAGTGCCAATTCCACTCGGGGATTACTAAATTACCAGGCCAACACGTGGCACGCAGAGAGACAAATTGAAGGAGGGAAAAAAATAAAAAGTAGGGAAAAGATAAGAAAAATGCACATACAAGAAGTGGAGCAAAGTGAAGCTAAGGCACCCACGCACACACACACACATGCATGCATGCGCGCACACACACAGTCATGGTCCACTTTTATAAACTCTCTGGCCACTTCCTACAGTTTAGAAAATAGACTAAGTGGGGATGGCGGCACATATGTAGAGAAGTGCAATTCCCAGCCTTCCTCAACTCAGACTTTCCATTTCCACAACCCTGCTGAGATCTTCTCTTCTCCTCCCCCCCCCTCTCTGTCTCTCTCTCTCTCTCTCTCTCTCACACATACACACTATTCCTTCCCTTTCCACCTCTCTCTGTCTATTCCTGACATTCATTTCATTACATTACTCTCATCCCCCTCTCCCTCCCTCCGCCCCGGTCTCCTGTGTTCTATATGACATGACAAGCTGTTTTTTCCCTCTATGTATGTTTCTATTTTTTTCTTTCTCTCCTTTAATTCCTTAGCTATCTCTTTTCCTCTCTTGCTTGCACTCTTATCAGCCCCTCTTAATCTTTTTCCTCTCTCCCCCTCTCTCTCTCTCTCCCTCTCTCTTTCCCTCCCTCCCTCTCTCTCTCTCTCTCTCTGCTGAATGACAAACAGTGGTTCACACCGTCAAGTCGGCCCTGACCCTGGCTAGCCGCTGGAGTCCTTGGGGGTCCACGCCGCCTGCCGATGGTGGACGGACGCCAGCCAGGACGGCCCCGCTATACAGTCCTCATTCCATGCTGCCAGGAAGTGGCATCAGGGGAGGGAGCCTCAACTTCCTGTGACAGAAGTAATCAAACTGTCTGTCACCAAAACTGGCCACAAACGGTGCTTGCTCCCCACGGAAACACTTATCATGTTGTCCCCTCTCTCTTGCTTTTCCCTGTCCTCTCTCTTTTACTTTAGACTCTCTCTCTCTCTCACTATATATATATATATATATATATATATATATATATATATATATATATATATATATATATATATATATATATATAGTATCTCCTCAGCCCCCCTTGATTCCTCTCACTCTTTCTCTCTCACTCTCTTTGTCATTTTTTTCCCTCCCTCCATCTCTCATGATTTTTCTCTGACGTCTTTCTTTTTTTTTACATATTTCCAATGTCATTGACTCTCTTTCTTTCATGCTTGCTTCTCTCACTCTCTCTCTCTATCCCTCTCTCTTTGACTATCTCCTCTCTCCATGTCGCCTCCATCCACAGCCTCCCCTCTGGAGAGTGGACAGTGACAACGCCACTCCGCTCCACTGCACGGCACAGAGTGGAGGCCATTCTTTTGAGTGACAATGCTCACAGCTTTCCTCTGCATTTACTTCTCTCTCTCCCTCGATCTCTCTCTTCTGATCTCTCTCTCTCTCTCTCTCTCTCCCCTACCCGTTCCCTTAAATCTGTCACTCTCTCCTGGTGGTGCGCTTCGGTCAAACAATTTTTTGCGTATTCTTTTTCTCATGCTTCTCTCCCCAGAATTCTGACAAGGGTGTTCAGCAGTACAACAAAGGACACTCACACACACACACACACACACACACACATAAACACACACACACACACACACATACTTCAACCTCCCTCAGAGGGCGAATAGAATATGTAAATGTGGCTTTCAAACTACATGCAACTCAGCTGATCCTTTCTTATGCTAACCCAAGCGCTGGACTAGCGAGTGACTGCAGCGCACATTCCCACCCCACTGCTAATGCCATCTAGCGTCGCCCACTGTAGGGGAGGAGGGAGCAGGAGGAGGATGAGGAGAGGAGAGAGATGGGGGAGAGGAGGAGGAGGAGGAGGAGGAGGAGAGGAGAGATGGGGGAGAGGAAGAGGATAAGGAGAGGAGGAGGAGAGGATAGAAGTAATGTAGGAGAGGAACAAGGGAGGAGGAGGAGAAGAGAGGAGATGAGGAAGAGGGGGAGGAGGAGAAGAGAGGAGAGAAGAGGAGAAAGGGGGAGGAGGAGAAGAAGAAGAGGAAAGAGGAGTCAAGAGAGAGGCCTGTGGAGAGGAAGGGGAAATGAAGAAGAGGAGAGGAGGAGAGAGTGAAAGAGAGAGGAGAAGAATGTGTGCAGAGACAACCCTGTGGGGGAGAGGAAAGGATGAGAGAGAAGAGAAGAGGAGAGGAGAGGGAAACAGAAGGGGAAGAAAGGCCAAGTTATGTGTCATGCAGTGCCTCCCAATGCAGCTGGGAACCGAACCAACACACTGGCACTCTCTGATGCTCAGCCAAGCTCCCCACACACAGCTCAGAGTAACACACACAGAGATAACACACTCCCACAGCACACCACAACGTGCCCCGACACCAAGGTCAGCCGCTCTGGCCAGCACCTTTAAATAAAAGGCAGTAATGAATACTGTGGGTGAACACAGGAGAATGATCCCATCCCAACCTCCACAGCCCTCTCACTCACAAGGGCTTTTGTGCTCTGGAACTGGAAATCACAACAAGCACACTTCCTGTGTAAAATAACTCACTCTCTTTTTCTTTATTTCTCTCTCTCTCTCTCTCTCTCTCTCTCTCTCTAGGTAGGAGCAATCATAGTCAGAGCTGTTCTCATGGCCTAGTTCATATTGTAAAGTCAGCTGGGACGCAACAAGGTCCTTGTCACCGTCGTATGAATCATACACTGTCCTTGTAGAAGCCATTTCCTTTGTGCAAGTAGTGCATAAATAAATAGAAGAGGCCAAATGGCATTTCATCATCTACAT
>NW_027468640.1:13248139-13280639 GCF_046254945.1 Alosa pseudoharengus
ATTGACATAGTTTATACTTTTTCTGTGTGTGGTCCCCCCACCTGGGGGCACAGGTGAGCACGTACCAGCAGGTGTTTGACGGTGAAGATGACGGGGTCAGACAGGTAGACCTTGGTGCTGTCTTTGCTGATGGAGGCCGTGATGACGGGCGAGTTTACGATGACCGAGTAGTTGGTGGCCAGCGCCTCGTTGCTCAGCTTCATACTGGCGTTCTCCGTGGACAGGTAAGAGCCCAGTTGTTTGTACAGGACGAACGCCATCCGGATCTCACCTGAGAGGGGATGAAATGAGTTCATTGCCAATTCAGAGAAAATGATTAATGACAAGACTCAAGTAGTTTATTAAACCCTAAAATCTCTTCTCTGTTTCCCTAAATTAAACAAAAAAGTCCCCTCATGGCCTTCAAATGTCTTAAATGTAACTTTACAGTACACCTTATACTTCATTTCAGGAAGTGGGATGAATCTGGCCCCGCCCCCTCTCCACACACTGTTCGCCTGCTACTGGCTACTGCAGCTGTCACGTTAGCTAGCTTGTGCCTGTGCTAGCTTGTGCCTGAGCTTTTATGAAGAATTGTTTTAACCCCCAAGTACTCAGGATAGGTTCAGTTCAGTGATTGGTCGACCATATATCTAAAGCATCAGAAATCTTTAAGTAAGTGACCAATTTCAAACTGAATGTCTCCATTTAAACAAAATCTTCACACACACACACACAAAAAAAACACAAAAAAGAGACTGTGAATGCTTTGTACTTGGGAGTGTGAGTGTGAGTGTGTGTTTGTGTGTGTGTGTGTGTGTGTGTGTGTGTGTGTGTGTGGAGGACACGTCGAGAGAAAATAGCAGTAATGGCTTTACTTTTAAATGGGAAAAGTAGATTTGTCAGATAGTGAGGTTGAGAGCTTTCTTCCTGTAGCGGACTATAGAGGAAACTGAAAACAAAACAAGGAAAACTAATGGCCTCGAAACAGTGATGTGACTTGAGTCAATTTACCCTGAGGCTCTGAAAAGGTCACATCTCATTTAATGCAAGAGGGAAGCCAACAGTTGTACCTACGGTATTCATTTGTTCACAATCTGACGATTATGTAAGAGAATGTGCCCTTCACACATGCAGACACACAAAACTAAAGTATATAGACACAGACACACACACACACACACACAGAGACACACACACACACACACACACACACACACGCTAACACATCCATCATAGATTTCCAAAGCAGACAAAATGCATACAAATGTCTAATACAAATGAAATGTATACAAACACATTGATGGCACTACAGCACTAGCATTATCTGTTAGCACATGCACCGTAATGCACGTTTGAATAGCCACTAACCACGGGGGCCGAGAGGTGTAAAGTCTGCAATTATGTTTGCTTTCCTGCACTGCATGTATTCATGTGCCTGTTTTGCTCCCCAATGAGATGTCAGTCACCTTGCAAAATTGCTTATAGGTCATTGCATCACAACAGCCTACAAATGCATGGAGTTGGCACATTTACACCAAACAACATCACAAAGGGGCGCGAGTACACACACACACACACACACACACACACACACACAAAACCCATCTATATCCGTGGCCACATCTCTGTTCTGCCTACAGGGCGAGGACTATGATGGGCTCGCTGAGCAGGTCCATGTCTTGAGTCCTCACCGTTGCGGCCATGCTGCTTCAGGGTGTTGGCAGACAGGTGGATGGAGTTTCCTTGACCTCCACTCTGCGGAAACTTCAGGTCAGGCAGATTGCCGTCCGTGCTCATGCGCACCACCTCCAATTCTGGAGAAATAAATACGATTTAAAGATGTAAACAAATACACAGAGCCAATGTAAATTATACATAGAGGATCATATGCATATTGGTATTTATTTATAGTAGTTTTAGACTTGTAAGTAGTTAGAAGGCATTTCCCTTCCTCATGTAAAAGTCATCTTAGGGCGTTAATGAGGATTTTCTCTTCTCTTCTCATAGTTATAATTGACAGTTTGCTTGGGTATTGGGTGTCTGGGAAGAATCCTGAGGCTGGGGGGGGGCAAAGCCTAAAACTGTGCACTGTTTTGGTTCACTCTGCCCACACATACTGCACCAGACCGAAACTTTCACTTGTACCAATCCAGATAATAGCCTCAGGAATAGTTGGTCCTCTCTCCTTTTCACCATTCCCCCCCCCCCCCCGCCCCCATTCCCCCCACGCAGTGGTACATCCCAGAGAAGTCCTTCCTGTTGAGCTTGAAAAGTTCCACATCGATTTATATTCAACAGTGCACACGGCCTGGCTGGCATTAATGACGGGCCCCGTATTTTTGCCTTCAGTGTCGTTATTCACTTTAAAGTTGTGGGGGGTGGGGGGGTGGGTGGTGCACGGTGGGACAAGGCGAGGATAATAACGACCAATCGCGGCTCGGCTGGCACGGACGCCTCTGAGTCAGAGGAATTGAGCCCCTCTGCCGGCCTGCTCATCTCGCCGCTCGGCGCCGCCGGAGAGCTTAAGACGGCCTGCAGGCGCGGCAGAGACGCCGGGGGATGTGGCAGCACCCGTGGGTGCATTCAAAGACGGGGTTTAAATAACACGCTAATCGCCAGAAATCTGTTCACGAGATTAACTGTGCACGGCATATAACTGTGAGACACACACACACACACACACACACACACACACACACACACACACACACACATACACACCAAATAAAAAAAGAGACACAGTCTGTCATTCGCAATCTCTCTCTCACCTCAACACACACATGCAATCTCGCTTGCTTGCTTCCTCTCTCTCTCTCTCTCTCTCTCTCTCTCTCTCTCACACACACACACACGCACACACACACACAGACACACACCCGCCTGTGTGGCTGCCCAAGCCTCAGATTTCCAAAGTAAGAGCACTCGCCTTTGTGTTGATAACCTGAAGCTACAGGGCATAAACAAACCAAACTAAAAGAGCATGTCAAATAAACCTCCACCCACATTCGACATTGAAAAAAAAAAAATCGAATAGGCTACACTAGTCCAATTTTCCCCCTCCCTCCTCCACAACCCAAGGCCCATTGCCTTTGCTTCACTGATTTACATGGCACGAGGGGCACCATTATTTTGGGACACAAGCATGCTGTCGTGCTCACGAAAGTGCCGCACGGGACCCAAGGAAAAACAAGCCCCATCTCCCCACTAACTAAGCATGGCAACAAGAGCTAAAGGCGTGGTAAATGTGTCAAAGAGGCATGATTAAGCTGCACCGCCATGAAGGATATTAAACCATATCCATAAAGGAGTTTGTCACGAGGGGCCTCCTTATTCTGTCTTTCTCATTCATATTCCCTCTCTTCCTTCTTTTTTCTCTCTCTCTCTCTCCTCACTCGTTCCTCCAACTGGGCCAGAATCTCTTAATGTCGGAATAAATGTGTTGCCAGATACCATAAATTCCGGTTTTTAATATATAATTCCCCAATGCTGGGCTCTACAGCTCCAGCTCAACAGACCTACATTTTTTGTGTTTCCATGGTAGCTGTAGTCCCCTGAAAATCCTACTCTTTAAGTGCAGATCAACGCTTCTCCCTCCCTCCCACTCTCCCCCTCTCTCTTTTCTCTCTCTCTCTCTCACTCTCTCTCTCTCTCTGTGCTCAGGTCCCCAAATGTTCCTCACTGGCTCATGACCTCTCTCCTGTGGCTATAATGCTCTCCAATGGAGACTCTCCCTGCAGTCTGTAAACTCACGGTAAACTGCTGAGGTTATTTATGGACCTATGTATGGTCTGTTACTGAAACAAAAGTGCTGTGTTTTTTTGCTTTTTTGTTTCGTTTTCTCTTCGGCCCTAAAAATGTTACCAGTTCGCTCCCGAGGCATAAAAAGGTGCATTGCAGCAAACGCAAATTAAAAGCACTTGGTCCAAACAGGCCAAACTACTTGCTCAGGAGAGTACCATCTTAATGAGTCTAGAGCCTTGTGCACAAGCAAAGATTAGGAATGCTTTTCCCTCAAGTGCATCCAAGTACCTCATTCGGCCCTGCACCCAATGCGACCAGCCCTTTGAACAACTCTGCAATTTCAGAGCCATTATAATGGGCGAGGTGGCGTACAGTGCTTATCGCTAATAAAGAGGGGGATACGCATAAAGGGAAATAGCCCTTGGCACATTGGCAAAAACAACCGCCCGAGGCTGGTGTAGTAGCCGATGGAAATCTGGCGCGAGGCCAGACGACCAACGGCCGGGACCTTTAAAAACCTAATCTACGGTCCTCTGGTCAATACAAGGAAGGTATCCGATGGAGCTCAAATCCGATAAAACGGCGGCCGTTACAGGGGGCAAGGAAGAGATGGTCCATTGAAGAGGAGTAATTAACTACTGTCTCAGGGATTAAAGTGAAAAAAAATCGTTTGACTGAACTTTTTTCAGGCCGTAAGTCATACTTGTTCATATATAGCACCCCTTTTGCGGTCGCGACCTATTGGTTTTTAATGTACAAAAAGATGCAAACAGCAAGTAAAGGGAGTATTCCCCCATTGTTTAAACCAAAACGAGGCTACAGGGTACACTTACTATGGACCCTTTCAAGAGAGTTCCATAGACCTCTGAAGTTCGCCTACAAAAAAGCTGCCATCTTTGACATCCGGTATCTGGCGATTTTTCCTACGGGAAAATAACGTGGGGATTTTGAATTATCGCACCTGTTAAATTCTCATGGGGATGAAAAAGTCTGAAATGCAGACGTTTTCCTGAACACACTTTTGTCCTCTGCCTTTGAGTGGCTACTGTGATCACCGGTAAGTGAAGGCGGCACACTTAGATTTTTGCTACCCCAGAGCTAACTTGCAATGCAACTTGCCATAGGTAGTTAGCTTCAATTAACAAGCGGATCTCCTTATATGGGCAAAGATGGCCGTTTTGGTTCTTTTTTGTAGGCGAACTTCAGAGGTCTATTATCAGCATCATAGTTGGCCCCACAAGACATCCTTTTTAACATTCCATATGTTATCTTAATGCAGAGGAAGTAGATTGGGGCCCAAATATAGAACGTTCAAGCATTGTTTTTGTTTTTATTGTTGAAAGTGTCAATATAATTAATGCCACCTACAGGTGAATGCATAGAACATAACAATCCTATGGTTTGTGTACCCTGTAGCCTCGTTTTAGCCGCCAATGGCCGCCAGGTGAATAAGGCGAATTGAGAGTGTTCTTGATTGAGATTGAGTTTTCCTGATGAACAAAAATATATTTTAGTACCATCCCTGACAATTGCTGATTAGCCATTGCTGTTCTTTTCTACTGCAGCAATATTGTAGAAAGGCTTTAACACACTCTTATTTAATTACTTCAGGCCAAAAGTGTTTAAAGGGGAGATTTTTTTCTTGTTAATATGCAATTCAACATCAAGTAAAATCTATAAAATCAAGTTTGAAAGACTTCCCATTTCCTCATCAAAGTAACGAATCAGAACATTCTAGATATTGTTCATATTTCCATTTGTTGCCTCATCCGCATTTTTAATGAAAACATGGTAATTTTGAGTTTTACAGACAACTCAGTTTTCCAATGAGCAGCAATACTCAATACACATACGTGGTGGCTAGTTGCACCAGGTAGGGAAGATGTCCTGAAGTGCACGAACGTTAACCTTATGGCGGTCTTCTGATTGGTGGCGTGCTAAAACGTTTTCCTATTGCATCCATAAACAATTTTCTTGCAGCGAACCGCGCAAAAGCAAACCCCTGGCACTTTAATTTCTTTACACCATGGCTTGTTAGTTCTCCCCCGTTTCCAACAGCTGCCCATCTCCATTTATTTTTTTAACTTTTGACACCTGCCTTCCTTTAGCAACAACTCATCAATGACAGCAAAATGCCAAATAGACGCACACAAATCATGACGCTATATGCGAGGTTCTGGTAGGCCTACTGGTTAGTAATTGTATGGTTATTTTTTGTCAACGTACACTCACAACCTACTGTCGTTAAAAGTGAGGCCTAAGCAAAATAGGCTACAAGGCTGTCACAAACACGACTGACCCCCTTACTCGACAGTTCGCGATGATGACAATATTATTTTTATTTTATGTTAACACGCTCAGTCAAAACCTTCCGTCGCAAATTGTGAAAAACATTGTTGTACATATGTCAAAACAGACGGGATAATAAATTTCATAGGCTACGGTTTATATTGCGTCGCTTTACACATAATGTTAGTTGCATTGATTAAAAACTGTAACAATAATAGTAGCCTACATCGGGTGGCATAGCAGGCTGTCTGTTCAAGTCATAGGTGACACCCAAAATGAATGACCTCCCCTGACAAGAGTTCGCGATAGTAAGAAATTGTCTACATTGATGCACGGAAAGAGCCTACGCTTCTTCTCCGAATTCGCACATAGAGCTCACAATATCATATCCAAAAAAGTTAAACGGATTGGCCAACCTCATCAGCTGTCTCGATTGTGTCACTATAATCCAACTTTTAGACCGTTATAGTCCTCCATACGTGTTCTTTTTTTTTAAGCAAACGCCCGAGACAAGTGTGTAGCTACAACATAAACAAAACTCATGGCTGACGTAGGCTATCTTCTTGAGCGGTCACTGATTGAGACACAGAAAGTTCTCAAGAACACTATTAGGTCTTTAAACATTTACCTAATATTTGTAGTTGCCTTAAAAAAGGAAAAGCAAAGGTGATAGTCCCCCCTCCCCCCTCCTGTTTTTTTTTTCCTCATCGGATCTGCATCGATCTCAAATATGACATTTCTAAAATCAAATTGACGGAAATCCGTCCTACGACGGAGAACTTTAATCCTTGCTGTCTGCAAGAGGCTGTAGCCGTTTGGCATTCGCTCGAACGTTAAGCATTAACTTGTGCTTGTTCTGTGCTATTGGCAGTAGAAAATCGCAGTAAATTTCCTGCTGGTGTGCGTATTGGAGAGAGAGAGAAAGAGAATTGCTGGGCTTTGGGGACGTAGGCTGTCATTATGATTATTCGCCTGTGTTCTTCTGGACTCTAATTGAATGCCATGAGACAAACGATCCAAATATCTCCCAGATGATTCTGCATGACGCCCGTAGAAAGACAGACGTGGGAAAAACACAAAAAAAAAAAACCCAATAGAACTAGAAACCACAAGAGAAAGATTTTCCCCAAATCCATTTCTCTGAACAAGCAGTGGGGTTTGTTTCAAGTATCGAATAATGATCACTCCTCCTGCCAGCTGGAAAAAAAATAAATAAATAAGGAAATGTGATCTAATGAGATGTAATTAAACAAATAAAATATTCACAGGCCATCAGCACGGCCAAAGGCTTGCCACCCATGCCATGCTTCAGAGAGAGGTTGCTCCCTAAAATAAATCAAATAAATAATAATAATAAATAAATAGAACCGAACGACTAATTAGATATCTAGAGGATTGCCATCGGAGCAGTCCCCAAGAGAGAGTTTTATTTTACTTCTAAAACTACTTCCCAAACTAGGCACACTTTTGTATTGCTTTAGTTCATTGACTTATTTATTAGTTTTGAAACGCATCACTTCATTAAACAGATTCACTATGTCACCTCTTGAACATACTTTATTGATGCATCATTGATGATGAAATAGATGTGATTGAGGACATATATTGGTTATTCTATCGTCATTCTAAGATTTTGATTTTGACTCTCTGCAGACAACACACTAGAATAATTTAACTACATTCAAGACAGCCAGAAACTGAGGACAGAGGGACTCCTTTTACAGGAGAAGGCAACTCACGAATGTTCTCTGTGTTTTCTTGGACAATGTCGGTCTTGAGCAGGTTGTCGGCCAGAACGAAGGCCCCCTGCTCCACAGTGTCCAACAGCATGGTGGCTGCCCTCAGCTGTTCCCCAGCGGACAGCTCCTTCCACACCGACTGGGCCTGGGGTTGCAGTAGGTTGTTCACCGTCTCCACCATGGCCTGCACAAGAGAGCGAAGTAGTTAGCAATGATGCTAACGTAGCAATGATGCTAATGTAGCATAACACTACAGCTACTGCTAACATCAGGATCTAGCTTTAGTGGAAATAGACCTCTGAAGTTCGCCTACAAAAATTACCCAAAGCTGCAATCTTTGCCCATATAAGGAGATCCGGGTACCATCTTTGCCAAGATATGGGTCTCCTTATATGGGCAAAGAGGTCTATGACCACTAGTGCTAGCGCTAGTTAGCAAAAAAAAGCGTGTACATTATATATACAGTACACAAGACACCATTGGGGCTGAAAGGCATGATAACATGAGATGCAGTGAAATGGCATGACAGGGGAAAGGATGCAGTGATGACATGGGGCTTATACGAGCAACATGCCACAGCAGTATTAGAAACATACTTACCCTGGACACAGACCAAGACCAAGTTTCTAAATGTATAGCACAGAATATGAGGTGTAACATTATCCTTCATTTTGAATGCTCTCCACCTGCTTTCACACCGGCTACAAGTAAATAACTTTCCTGCACACACACACACACATCATCTGGACAGTGATCTCATGCTGTTTACAAAAGCCTTCCAATTTAAAACAGATTACGAATAAAGCTCCGTCAAAACAAAATGTGCTGTACTGCTTTAGTTTCTTACTCTGAATGTAAGTGTGTGTGTGTGTGTGTGTGTGTGTGGCGGCATAGCTAATTGTAGCCAGCCTGTGGGGTATGCCTCAATGGTGAGCGGACTTCCTGGAATGGGAAGTGGTTTCTGTGGATTTCATGTTGTCCGAGAAGGCAATGGAAACCGATGAAGAATTAAACACACACATACACACACACACACACATACACACACACACACACACACACACACACACACACACTGCAACACACAGTCACTCTCTCTTTCCATGCACACGGAAATCATAATTATTCAAATCAGGGGCCAACGGTTCTACAAGTATTTTGTTGTTGGACACTTGAGTTACAAGCCACCAAGGAGCAGCTCATTACCTATTAATGTTCTTTAACCTCTATTATCCAACCCTTTTCCTGATATGCACAGCCCAAGAGAGGGGGGGAGAGAGAGAGAGAGAGAGAGAGAGAGAGAGAGAGCAATTAAAGATTTAAAAATGCCAATGGCAAGCTGTATGCAGAGAATACTAATTGGGAGTGTGATTTGTTTGATCGGAAAGACAGAGTTGAAGACGGAGCTAAAGATGCAGAAAGGATGCAAGAAAATCCCCAATTAGCAAATACATTCACTTTCGCTTTCTGTCACCTTGGATCTTGGTGCAGAAAATTTACCAAAACAGAATGAAAACAATGTTCTGAGTTGTATCACTTCCTATCTTCGTATCTATTTGATCGCATCAAAGTGTTTTTTTTAAACAGATATGCGAGCAATGGGGTAAAAAATCAAGGAAGTTTTAGGCTGAGCACATATACAGGATCTATATCTCAAAACACCTCAGGCAGCGACGCGATACGCAATGACCTCACGGAACCTTCTAGATGTGTGCGCAGCAACGCCGTGGTGGTGAGCGCCTATGGTGTCACTCACCATAGAGTGTTTGGGTCCATAGGAGACATGAAAGGGAGAAGCGAGTGATGTTTCTATTGCTTATCTTCTCACATCGGGGGCCCTGAGGCACGTTGGGCGGCGAGGATAAAAGCTTTGCAGACTCTGCGGGGTGCACAGAAGAGGTCTCCAACTCTTAGCCCCAACTGATGCAGCCTTCACACTACACTGAGCCACTCAGGGTAGCTGCAGTGCTTCGCGATTGGCCACCTCTGGAAGGGGAATAAGGCGATTGGTTGATGGTGGTCGCTGTGGATATCATGCACGGATATATATGTATGGATGTGCATGTATGTATTGCATGTGTGCAGTGTTGGGAACGTTACTTTAAAAAAGTAAATAGTTATAGTTACTCATTACTTGTTCCTAAAAGTAACTGAGTTAGTAACTGAATTACTCTATGATAAGAGTAAATAACTATTTGCGTTACTGTTAAAAAAAAAAGTTGCTATATGTCAAAGAATTTGGATTTTTTGAGCAGTTTTGAAAAGCCAGTTGAAATTAGTAGAACAGACAGGTGTTTGTAGGCTACATAACTTTCGATATTTATTAGATAGATAGATAGATAGATAGATACTTTATTGATCCCCAAGGGGAAATTGTACATCGACAGACCTACGGTTGACTTCAGCCTGTGTCATAGGTTTTTGTTGTGAGGCAGAAAGATCTAGCTTTTGCTGCTTGGAGGACATTGCTCCGAGTCCTTCTTTGCTAGTGGATGGCAAGCTATCATCTCTGGTGGAGGGGGGCTATCGGTGTTTTTGGCCACTAGCGTGTGTGAGATGCCTCATTAAATTAGAGTTGCTTACAACGGATGTCGACAAAGTCTTCGCTCCTGGACATAATGTACACATTACATGCACCTTCTTGCCTTTGACCACAATGAATTTGAAGTAGTGCTTATATCTCCACTTTGAAAATGCCAACTTTTCATCGGATTGCTCCTGACCTCTGCTGTTTCATCGAATCTCTACTTTAGCTGTTGCGTGTGTGTGGCGCGTGTGCTGGCAAGTGTGTAAAAACACTGGCTCTGATTGGCTATCATGAAACATGACTCTGCCTTAGCCAATCCTAATCGCTTACGTCGTTATTAACCCACCTCCTCACTAGCTGTGAGCCAGGGGTGCGTTCGGATTACACAGTTTATTCAATCAATGCAAAGTAAGTAACGCACCGCATTTAACGTCCAGTAACGTTAATGGCATTGTAACGTTGTAAAAAGTAATTAATTAGATTACTCCGTTATTGACAAATTAACGCCGTTAGTAACGTCGTTATACTTAAACGCCGTTACTCCCAACACTGCATGTGTGTGTGTGTGTGTGTGTGTGCATTTGAATGGTCTGAGAGAGAGAGAAACGTACATACCTATCTGTCTCTCTCTCTTACTGTATACACGCACACACACACTAATATAAGATAATAAATGTGTGTGTGTGTGTATGTGTGTGTGTGTGTGTGTGTGTGTGTGTGCATTTGAATGGTCTGAGAGAGAGAGAGAAACGGACATACCTATCTGTCTCTCTCTCTTACTGTATACACGCACACACACACTAATATAAGATAATAAATGTGTGTGTGTGTGTGTGCATTTGAATGGTCTGAGAGAGAGAGAGAAACAGACATACCTATCTCTCTACGTCTCTCTCTCTTACTGCACACACACACTAATATAAGATAATAAATGTGTGTGTGTGTGTGTTGCCGTTCTGCTTGTGGGCCAGATAGACGAGACGATTGTCTCCCTCCTCTCCTCCTCTTCACGTGGAGATGAAGGGAGAAATCAAAGTGTGGCAGCTGGCCGCGTCTCCTGCACAACGGCCGCCGCTGCTCGCGAGATGGCCAACCTTTTCATGTGAGGCCAGGGATGAAACATCGACCGCCTCCGCCGCCACTAGCGCCACCGCGGAAAAGCCTTTGATGTGAGTATTCATCAGCTGTCTCCCACTTCTCCGGCTACGCCTCTTGACATGAACGCCAGGCCTGCTGGAGCCAGGAGCTCTCTTCATTAGCCGGACGCCACCGCCTCAGCCCCTATTCTGGTTTGCAGATTACGCTAATCACAAGACATTGGCAGTGCACAGGGAGGGAAGGAGGGATAGAGTGAGCAAGATATAGAGAGAGAGAGAGAGAGAGAGAGAGAGAGAGAGAGAGAGAGGGAGAAGGAGGGATTGAGTGAGCAAGATAGAGAGAGAGAGAGAGAGAGAGAGAGAGAGAGAGAGAGAGAGAGAGAGAGAGAGAGAGAGAGAGAAAAGGAGGGAGTGAGTGCGTGAGTGAGAGAGTAAGTAAGAGAGAGAGAGAGAGAGAGAGAGAGAGAGAGAGAGAGAAAGAGAGATGTGGGGATAGGCATTACAGAGGACAGGAACTGTCTCATATGGATTGGAGATCACAGCTTCAGCATGTTAACCTGGCAAAATGGCCGTCATTGTCCAGCTGCTCTTCATTAACCAACTGACCATCACATCATGACTATCAACAAAACTCTAGAAGTGCCCTGACCATACTATGCAATCAATCATCCATTAGTTTATAATGATGGATTATACTTTTTGTTTGTTCAAATAAAACTCCTGGGAAAAAAACAAAACAAAACGAAAAACTGTAGCTTGTATGAATGTAGGAGAATACCCTGTTCAGTTTCTAAGCTACGTGCATGGTTAAGCTCTGAATGAATGATCCTGCAAACAAATGTGTACACATTAGTCTGGATTGGTAAACAAACCCCAGGTGTCTGCAGACAAAACAGATGAGGAAACGGGCAGAAATCGGATAGTTCCTTATTTTTACCCCCCCCCCCCCCCCCCCCACACACACACGCACACACACCCTGCCTGACTGACTCAACCAAAGACTGATCTACAGCAGGCCAAAAGCCCAGCACTTCTAAATCAAGAAACCCTGAAAAACCTTCTTGTTATTGTATTTGACCCAAATGAAAACAGCATGATTAAACACTCCCATCTAGCAACACCGAGGGGGAAAGTCAATACCGCAGCTGGATAGCAACATTCTGCCCTCACCATATGGATATATCATAGCCATCCAAGCAAAGCAATACTCAAGCCACAATGAACCAATGTAACAAGGCACAAAATTTGATTTTAAACAATCTTGTGATTAATGTTTACTTTTTGTGGAAATGCACCAATTGCTTCAAGGAGCCACTCAAGTTAATTGTGTATCTCACTATGTCTCTCACACTCAGTGCTCACTGGGGATGGTCTGAATGGGACCGAAAACATTTTGCACTTTGAGAGCACTTTGCACTTTTGGGTTGACTGGATTAATAAATTGCATCGGCAACATTGGTGTGCGAGTTCATTCTAGACTGAGGGACTGATACACTTTTGGAACTAACGCACCCACCAGGCCTGGAGTCGTTGGCGCGATACCCTGTTTGCCCCATACCCTCACTATACTTCGAAACAAGACTGCATGGACATTTGTCTTTTGGACAAATGCTGTATGAGAATAGTCTTTCTATAGTATTGTTTCATAACAGGCATCCAAGTTAACAGCTCCATACTGAATAATGATAGGACTTAGAAGGCACAACAAGGAAATCAAGTCATTACAGTTCCAAATGCAATGTAGAAGAATTGACTAATCAATAACACAAAAATATACAACTACAGTAGCAACTAAAATGATCTGTTTGCAGAATAATGCAAATAATTACTTCAGTCCTTAGTTCACTCAGTTCAGTCCATAGATTTCTTTGACATGCTTTGAGAGAATTCACACTAGTGTCATATTATGCACAGTCTAGTGACAACTGAATTGGATTAACTCCAACCAAGAGTGAGTCTGGAGGTGTTCTAGGAGACCCAGAGTGGGTCTTGAGGTGTTCTAGGAGACCCAGAGTGGGTCTTGAGGTGTTCTAGAGGAGACCCAGAGTGGGTCTGGAGGTCTTCTAGAGGAGACTCAGAGTGGGTCTGGAGGTCTTCTAGAGGAGACTCAGTGGGTCTAGAGGTGTTCTAGAGGAGACTCAGAGTGGGTCTGGAGGTCTTCTAGAGGAGACAGAGTGGGTCTAAAGGTGTTCTAGGGGAGACCCTGAGTGGGTCTGAAGGCTAGACGCTGTCCTGGCTACATGCCGATGCTTTACAGCGCTGCTCATGGCGGTGAACTATGAGCTCAGAACTGCACGTCGCTAATACATCTTCATGCAGTGAAGCACCAGCGATGGAGAGAAAAAGGAGTGTATGTGTGTGTGTGTGTGTGTGTGTGTGTGAGAGAGAGAGAGTGTAGGAGTGTGTGAGAGAGAGAGAGAGTGTAGGAGTGTGTGTGAGAGAGAGAGTGTAGGAGTGTGTGTGAGAGAGAGAGAGAGTGTA
Source organism: Alosa pseudoharengus (assembly GCF_046254945.1). Classification (NCBI taxonomy): domain Eukaryota; kingdom Metazoa; phylum Chordata; class Actinopteri; order Clupeiformes; family Clupeidae; genus Alosa; species Alosa pseudoharengus. Next base: position 13,261,996 of record NW_027468640.1, read on the forward strand.
GGAGTGTGTGTGAGAGAGAGAGAGAGAGAGAGAGAGAGAGAGAGTGTGTGTGTGTGTGTAAAAGGAGGTCAGTGTGAGAGTTCAGTGAAGAGTAGAGAGGGGGGGGTGATTAAAGTGTTGTTCTTTGAGTCTGACCATCTCGTCTTCCCATGATGCTGTCAGCTCCCTCCGCAAAAAAAATGCGTTTTCCATTCTACTGGGGATATCACTCTCTCTCTCACACACACACACACACACACATCAAATGTAAACATATCGCGATCATCACACACACACACACACACATATATATACAGAGAAATGAGGAGAGAGAGAGAGAGAGAGAGAGAGAGAGAGAGAGAGAGAGAGAGAGAGAGAGAGAGCAAAAAGATGATGTAGAGGGTACACTCATCCCAGCAGAGAGACAGCCATTCAATCAGCCCAACACACACACACATACACATATATACACACACACACACACACACACACACACACACACACTAGCAGCCTCAGAACTTTCCTGATGTTTGTCTAGCTTAAGGGATCTGCTCCCATGCAGGGTAACTTGCACATATACCCCAATAAGGACCACCAGTGTGTGGGACAAATCTGAGGGGTTCACAAACTATCTCCACTCTGCTATCAACTACCAGTCCAATGCTGATGCCCTTCACCAAATCATCATCATCACAATCGGTTCCATTTGTATTCATATCACAGAAATTATCCTAACTTCCCGAATATAAATCAGTGCTTATACATAGATTTGGCAACATTTCTGCAGCGCTTAGGTTAAAACTGAGGGGGCGGAATATCTACGGTAATGCATTTCTTCAGTCTTCTTTCTGATTAAAGCACAATCTCATTTGGATTCATTGGGTTATTGCATGAATGAATTATATATATCTTGAGAGAGAGAAGAAGTACTGTCTGCATTCATTTCAATGGCCGCTGCTTGCTAGCTACTTTAGCCATCTTTAAAATTGGCATCTGACAAGCGCTCACCTCCAGCCACATTTTCAAAAACAAAGCAGTGTGATTTATTTAAGATGCTATATTTGTGAAATTAATAAACAACAAATAAAACTGTATGATGTTGTTTTGATTGTATTGGTGCTTTCCTACAGTACATTCGTGGATTCGTGGTCATTCAGTTATTCATCTATGACTTTACTCTTTTTTTCTATTTTCTGTTATTTATATTTAATTCTGTTTCTTCCTCCTCTCCGCCCTTTCTTGTCTTCCATTAACGCAGACTAATTCATACACGTGTACTCGTTAGTGCTACATTAATGATCCAAATGTTCGATATGGGATGTTGAGGTGACCAGTAGGTGCAAGGCGGCAGGGCTGGCGACAGCTGTGAGTGGGGAGCAGCGTTTACCAAAAGAGGAGGAGATGAGGAGATATTAGCATGATTCTGGAGTCACGCCAGCACCACCAGGGATTACAGATTGATGAAATTAACTGGCCCCAGAGTGTATGTGTGTGTGTGTGTGTGTGTGTGTGTGTGTGTGTGTGAGAGAGAGTGTGTAGGAGTGTATGTGTGTGTTAGTGAGTGAGTGTGAGAGAGAGAGAGAGAGAGATAGAGAGTTTGTGTGTGTGTGTGTGAGAGAGAGAGTTTGTGTGTGTGTGTGTGTGTGTGTGTGTGTGTGTGTGTGTGTGTGTGTGTGTGAGAGAGTGTGTAGGAGTGTATGTGTGTGTTAGTGAGTGAGTGAGAGAGAGAAAGAGAGTTTGAGTGTGTGTGTGTGTGTGTGTGTGTGTGTGTGTGTGCGAGAGTGAGAGAGAGTGTAGGAGTGTATGTGTGTGTTAGTGAGTGAGTGAGAGAGAGAAAGAGAGTTTGAGTGTGTGTGTGTGTGTGCAAGAGTGAGAGAGAGTGTAGGAGTGTATGTGTGTGTTAGTGAGTGAGTGAGAGAAAGAGAGTTTGTGTGTGTGTCTGTGTGTGTGTCAGTGAGAGAGAGTGTAGGAGTGTATGTGTGTGTTAGTGAGTGAGTGAGAGAGAGAGAAAGAGAGTTTGTATGTGTGTGTGTGTGTGAGAGAGAGTGAGAGAGAGTGTAGGAGTGTATGTGTGTGTTAGTGAGTGAATGAGAGAGAAAAAGAGAGTTTGTGTGTGTGTGTGTGTGTCTGTGTGTGTGAGAGAGAGAGAGAGAGAGAGAGAGAGAGTGTGTGTGTGTGTGTGAGAGAGAGAGAGAGAGAGAGAGAGAGAGAGAGAGAGAGAGTGTGTGTGTGTGTGTGTGTAAAATTGATTCTGGCAGAGTGCAGTCCCTTCGCTCTCCCTTAACCTCACATCATGCTGATGAGAGCCAATTCCTAAATCCTCTCTCCTCTGCTTACACTCTTCCCCTCCCCTCCACCCCTCTCTGATCCATCCTTCTCTCAGTCCTCTAGACTCCTCCCCTCTCTGCTCCATCTCAGAAATAGAAATGGCTGATCTTTAATGCAATATCTACATTGCCCATTATGAGCAACCATCCATCCAATATTCCAAAGGCAAATTCTGTTTACTAATCTGATATCATTTTAAAAAGGCTAACTGAGAAAACATTGGCATTGGTAAGCACATAACTGCTGCCCTGATTAAAAAATCACAATTCGGCTAATACACAGGACATGGCTGTATTATTTCTAAACTAAAATGGTATAAACAGCTCTTTGAATAGCATATACTATAGCAGGCTGCATTATCATGTGCAGTACTGTATATGTCACAATGTCATTTGCTTGTTTTAGTTATACAAGTGTGATGATTCTGTGGGACAGGATTGGCCAGTTTGGCACTGGATATGTGACAGATATTGTGTCTACCTAGGTGAGGTTGTAACCTGCAACACAGCTGAAAAAGCTGAGCTTTATGAGTATGCGGTCATCCTAACAATCCTCATCTTTTAACAAATTGGATCCCTATAAAAGTTTACAATCCTATTATGCGCTTAGCAGAAGGGGCCAACCTTCACAAAGGTCAGCAGCAGAAAACGACACATTTGTTACTGACCAAGGACTTTACGGAGTGTGTGTGAGAGCATGTGTGTGTGTGTGTACGGGGATGCTTGTGTGTGTACATGTGAACACGCCTGGTTGCTTGTGTATGTGTGTGTGTGTGTGTGTGTATGTGTGTGTGTGTGTGTGTGTGTGTGTGTGTGTGTGTATGCACTGTCTTATCATATCATACCATATGGAATCGGACTGAGATGCATTAAATGCAGTAAAGAGTTAACAACACGTTAAACTATATGATTAATACCCGCTCAAGCACTGAGACAAGTTTAATAGAGCCGCCCGAGTCGTAATTATTCATCTAAAAACAGGCAACTGTTTCATAGCAGGCAAGCCACTCTGCAGCCCTCCTGGTGGCAGCCATTTTGAGAGTGTGGTAGCATGCCTTTGGGTTGGAGACAGATGAAATATAATCAGGCTAATTGGGCAGACGAGATAAACAAGCTGTCCCTCATCAGGGAGGAGATGGATGACCGTGGTGGAATACGCAGCCAGTTTGTTAGGGATCAAAGACGGCAGTGGTCTCTTGGTTTAAAAAGGGAGGGGGGAGGGGGGAGGCTAAGCCTCCTTCATGAATTAGGGCAAATGAGGACACAAAATGTGTGTGTGGTTATTTACGGTTGTGTGTTGGAGTGTATGTGCGGGTTGGAGTGTGAGTGTAAGTGTGTGTGTGTGTGTGCGTGCGTGCGTGCGTGTGTGTGTGCGTGTGTGGTTATTTGCGGTTGTGTGTTGGAGTGCATGTGCGGGTTGGAGTGTGTGTGTGTGCGTGCGTGCGTGTGTGTGTGTGTGTGTGAGAGAGAGTGTGTGAGTGTGTGTGTCTTAGTGTGTGTAACACTAAGATAAATGAGGGGAAAAGACTGCATTAAATGCCACCTAGCCCACTGTGATTAGTCACAAGCCTGCTATGCATTAATCACACAGCTCAATAGCAATTACTCACACGTCTGTGTAAGCAGGGGCCTGTTTAGGATAAGGGCATTAATGAAACAAATAAACAATTAAATAAACAAACAAATGCATTTGAAAAGCTGTGTTTTGGGAGTCTGGCTTTCTGAGCATCTGCAAATGGAACAGCCAGTCACAGCTGATTGTACTTCCAGCATTTATGTGTGTCTGAAGCATGCGTCTTGCATTGTCACACAAGGGCATCACATACAGTGTTTTGAATACGCTGATGGTGGCCTTTGATATGCAATTTTTATTTTTCTTCTGTTTAATCTGTATATTCTTCTGTTTTATTTTTTCTTCTGTTTAATCACCAGCTTCCATCTGTAGCTTCCAGTGCCGCTCATGGAAGATGCTAGAAACTCGACTGGTGCATTTGTCCTGCTGCTGTTATGCTGAATATGTTGCATGTGGCATGGATGTCGGAAGCCTTGGGCCATAACATATGACCGTTAAGGTAAAAGGGGAAGTTCTCATTTCTCCTTAATGGGTAGAACACCAACTACTTAAAGGATAGCACCTGGAAGTTAAAGCTGCAGTTGGCAAGATTTTTTTTTTGAAAAAAACCCTGCACTTCTACCTCCACCTAGAGCCTTTTATTTGTTTTGCAAAAAATCCAAAGCTCCCGGTTCTTCTGGTCCAATCAGAGCAGGGCTGTGTGAGATCTGACTGTCAATCACAGTCTGGTGCAGTCTGGTACGCACTGACGAGCACAAACTCCATGAGGGAATGCTCGATGGTAGTGGGGGGAGGGGCATGAGAGTTGTAAACACTCAACATTTTGGCTAAGTCCCCTCAATCTGTCAGACTTGCCTACTGCAGCTTTAAAATGCACGTCTGGGCTCTCCTGCTGCCACATGCTCCTGTTACAGTGGCGTGGGATGCATACAGCACCGCTCCGAAAATCAGCGCTTCAACACACTGCAACGACTGGAAACCCACGTCATTATAAAATATAGCTCAGAGTAAACCTATTTCACCATACTGTTGCATAATGCCTAATCTGTAATCTAAGATATATTGCATATCATTATACGGTATTACATAATACACCACATAACAAGAAATCATTACATATTCATTCTTTTCAGTGATCGTTGGGTAATATTATATTTTCTCCACATCACCAGCAAAAGCCAGATGCCCGCAGCGGAAGCACTCATGCACCGTGCCGTAATGTCCCCCTTTGCATAAATAAGATGGATGCTCCGAAATCAACAGATGCGGTACGGAACCCATATGCGCAGTGGAGTGCTCCATCTCCATCTCCATCTCCGGCTCCATCTCCTGCACCATCTCTAGCCCTGATCTGATCTGATAGATGGAGCCCCTCCGACCACCTGCTCCATTTTACAGCTGCCGCCAATTACAGCCGCTGCTAATGAGAGGAGCGGCATAGTGGCGCTCTCCATAACACTGGGGGGGGGGGGGGTCGTGGGGACGGACGGGCCTGCTGTTACGGCACAGAGGGGCCAGCCGCAGGCCGCACTCGTCTGGCCACACTCTCTAATGACCACCCCCTTCACCACAGGAGACGCAGATTACTGTTTTATAACAGAACCCTCGACTCTCTTTTTGTAGGATTCTGATGCATGTGTAAGGCTAGGGGAGACTAAGGTGTAGTGTAGTGCAGGTGTGTGTGTGTGTGTGTGTGTGTGCCCGCGCGCATGTGCAAGTGTGTGTGAGTGAGCATGCATGTGTGACTGTACAGTATGTGCCTCTGTGTGTGGCTGTGTGCTTGTAAGTGTTTGTAAGTGCATGCACATTTCTGTAGTAAGTATGTCTGTGTGCACATGTGTTTATGTTCACACATTTTCTTTATGAGAGTGGATTGCGTGTTTGTGTATTTGCGTAGCAAGTGTTCGAGCGAAAATGAGTGGCAGCTGTTTGAAGAGGTCTGTGTTTTTTACAAATCACCACACACACACACACACACACACACACACACACACACACACACACACACACACACACACACCGCAATCACAAGAGACCTGACAGGAGGTGAACACTGCCCCATTTCCCTAATCAATTAGATTCCCTGGATGCCATACACTGGCAATCAATGGCTGATTTTGCAGAGCCTGGGAGATGTTGCTCTATTACAGTATTTCAGCCCAGTTGCGGCTAGCTGCAAACCTGCCGCGGGTTTCAGTGACAGAGGAATCTATACAGTCACATATTCACAGCAGTACATGGTGTGCATATGCACGCATGCACACACACACAAACACAGCAAAACAAAAGTAAAGATGAATATGTCCATTAACACAAACCAAAATATACATTCTAGCACACACACACCTACAAAACAGCTCAAATCAAACTTGCTCCATATAATCTCTAACCCCTGGTGTATCAGACAGCAGACATGTCAAATCAGAAACCTGGAATGACTTCCTCATAGACTGATGCCTGAATAAACACCCTCTCGTGACAACTTTAAGACATTGTCAAGGCTTCTGACAGAAAATGGAAACAGACTCTCTTGAATCATTTCACTCAATCACTATTAATTAGGGTCCCTTTGATCTCTTCCAAAGGTGCATGCCGTCTGATAAATGACTATGAGGGGCTTTGTTTGAATATAACATCCCAGTGGCTGTGAGTACAAAGGGTGACTCAATCAAAATCATTATCTTCACAAAACAATGCAGCAGAAAATTGGGTAAGATATTAGTAGACAGGATGTTACTTTTTACGCCTGTTAGTTCCTCACAGGAGAGGATTTTATGTTTTGTGTTTTTGTTTGTCCTGTCATGTTGACATCACAGGGACCATACTGAAAATGAACAATCCTGTCAGACATGGTCACCAGGCATGGTGTTTCGAATAACCTGATGGTAACCTTTGATATGTAGTTAATTTCATTTTTGTTTGTTTAATCACCATCTTCCATAGCTTCCGTTGCTTCTCATGGAATATGCTAGAAACTCGAGCTGTGAGTTTGGCCTGCTGCTGCTACTTCAGTGGCCCTTAAAAAAAGGCTGCAACTTCATTTTGATTTTGTAATCACCTTTGTCTTTGTGTTACTTCTATAGAAGACAAAAAAACATGCCATTGTGTTGGATGAAATATTACTGGTGGGAGACACCGAATAGAAACCTCCGCTATATTAATGTGCTGTCATAGACTGTGAGGAGGCCAGTTTTCCATGTCCATCATATCCAAAGCTAAGTGAATCATTTCCTTGTGTAGTGCCGCTGGCAGGGTTGGCTGGGACGACAGGCAGATGCATTTTCCCCACTTGTCACACCAAATGACAAATAACACCGCCAGAAAATCCTGTCTGTGGTCGCCATGGCTTTCAAAAGAAGCATCCGCAGGATTTCGTATCGCTCCATTTCCTCGAGCTAGTATCCCATAGCAACAGACCAGCAACGCAAAACCAGGGAACCAGTGGTATTAAGGAGACATTATCATTCTGGGCATGCTCAGTGGAGACGGAATGGATGACTAGAAGAGGCGACGGGAGAGTTGTGGGAAACACAGTGCAAAGCAGCCTTTGTCAAATGCAAGAGTGAATAAATACTTTATCTGAAAAGCATAAAAGACAAATGGGGAAGACATTCTGCATGCATCATAGGAACCAGTTTGGGGGTGTTATTTTTTTAGGGGGTGGGGGATTTGGACATTAGCAATTCGTCCCTTTTAAAAAAAAGTTTGTTCGAGGTGTGTCATGAATGTGGAAATGATAACCAAGCACATAACATCACAAATGCATGGCAGAGAAACACCGAAGCTTCCCAGTGGGAGAGGAGGAGAAATGCGAAGCTGCACCATGAGGATAAGCGTGGGATGGGGTGGGGAGGCTGCCGCGGCAACAGCAAGGCCGAGGGTGGTAAATCGGGGAATTATTAGAAAATACCTGGACGAAAAAGCGGCACGCTCGCTCTCGCTTCTGCAGCTGAAAACCCCAAAGAGGTCACATAGTTACTACGGATACAGCAACACACAGCGCTCTATGAGGTCACATAGTTACTACGGATACAGCAACACACAGTGCTCTATGACACTAACAAGACATACAGAGTGACAAGATAAGTATGTACAGTAAATATAAATAAATGAATATAGATAAAGAGGAAGGTTTTATGTACTACTGAATAGGCACCTTAATAGATCAATAAACAATTATGTAGAGCAAAATAGCCATCATTAATTTCATCAATTAATTGCCTCCCATTTTCCTTCAACTCCATGAGAAGTGTGAGTACATTCTTTACAATTATTGCTCAAAGGAAACCCAAGAAAAAAAAGAGAGAAAAAAAAATCTTAATTAGCACAAAAATCCATCACATGTACTCAAGAGGGGATTGAGCAAAGACATGTCTTCTGATTCAAGGTTACTGTATGTTCTACTGATGAAAGAAAGAGAGAGAGAGAGAGAGAGAGAGGGAGAGAGAGAGAATTAAAGAGAGAAGAGCAGAGAACAGAAAGAAAATACATCAATTTTTGACCCAAAAATCTCTCTCAAAGAGCAAGAGCAATTTTCTATAAGCTTGACAGGATATCACAAAATTAAAGTTTAAATCCCACATATTAGAAGGCTAACCTAGCGACAGGGCAGAGTAAAACGGTTAACATAGGGGGAAACAAAACCTTTGATGATCATATTTATAGCAAAGAGCCATTTAATTAGGAGGTAAGAAACCAGGAGGCAGAAAACCTGCTTACACTGTGAAATTGTCTGAACAAACAAAAAACAACAGCAACAACAACAAAAAGGGACAGTTTAAGGCTTCTCTGCTAGAGGCTGTCCAATGCTAACAAGATCCTTGGGTGACCTTTCCACGGATGCCACCTTCCCGCAAAGCGCTCTCCACCACATATCACAGCCCCACTTCTCTAAAACCCCTCCTTAGTCGAGCCTTGCGGGCCTCTTTGATCGTGAAAAGTGGCACAGGGCTTGGTGTTTGCCACCTCAATCCTGGCATTGTCTCCAGGCAAAGCCCATTGTGCTCCGCTATCAAAGGAATCTTTAATTCGGTTAGCGCTTAGCAGATTACGCTCAAGTGATTGAACTCGGGAGTTCGACGTGGACGGCATAAGGATCCGTGTTCGCCGGCGGAAACGAGAAGGCGGATTAAGCCAGGAGCGACAGCGGAAGAGAGGCTGATGATGACCTTGAGCAAGAGAGAGAGAGAGAGAGAGAGAGAGAGAGAGAGAGAGAGAGAGAGAGAAAGAGAGAAAAAGAAAGAGAGAGAGAGAGAAACCTCCAGATTTGGGCCAGATTGGAGCCAGAATCAGATCAAATCAGATGACAGAGTTTCTCACATCACACATATGCGATGATACGTGTCACTCAAATGTACAAACGAGATGGAGCCTGTAAAATTGAGCGCAGCGTGGGATTGTCATCGCTCTTAACATTAAACGTCTGAAACATTGACATTAAACGTCTGGAGGTGACACTACAGTGATGCCTTCATCTTGTTCTTATCCCTCTGTAGCATCTAAATTATGAAAAGTTACCTAGACAGTATGCTGTGCGTGCGTTCCAAAGTCTAAACGAAATTGTGTGACACACAAGACATTGACGTCATTGAGTCTCTCAATGTGAGGTTTGCCAGTAAATAAACATCGGAACTGGCAATGATTTTTGATCCCTTCTGTTTTTATTTTAACACACAGAAAACAAACAGTTCTGGCATATGGTTCACTGGAGCATCTTGTAGAGCACTGAGTGAACTGGTTCGTGCTCTGGCACCACTGACTAATGAGTGGGTGAAGTAATTCAATTGTGAGGAGAGAGAGAAGGAGGGATGGAAGGAGAGAGAGAGAGAGAGAGAGAGAGAGAGAGAGAGAGAGAGGGAGGGAGAGAGATAGAGAGAGAGAGAGAGAGGGAGGGAGGGAGAGAGGGAGGGAGGGAGGGAGGGAGAGAGAGAGAGAGGGAGGGAGGGAGGGAGAGAGAGATATAGAGAGAGAGAGAGAGCTGTTCATTTCGGTGCTGGTTGGCACGTGCCCACTGCTGTCTAGACTCAGCGAAGCTAAAGACTCCCGCATGAAACGGTGACGGAACACCACTGTGAACCAATCACTGTCACAGGCCACTCTGGCCACTTCCTGTTAGGGCAACTGTTGTCTGACCGTGTCCTTAACAGTGGTAGCTCGTGGTTCGAGCGATTGTTAAATCTCAATTCACTAATTTGTCTATCAGAGTGCTTCATTTAGAGTGTTGAGAATAACACTTTTGGCTTGGTAGCTGGCCATGGTCCTGGAATGCCTATATAGTGGAGGACCAGCTAATCTTCCCTGATACTTTCTATCGGAGTAATATGAGCTTAGAGACAGCAACAGTGAACAGGAGGCACATGGGCAGAAGGAAAACATGTGGTGGAAAGGTATGGCAGGTTTAAGACTCCTAGAAAGTGAATTATCGGTGAGTTAAATGCTGTCAATCATTCAGACATCTTCTTTCGCACTATGTCCTCAGAAGGAAGTTGATTTGAGGTCAGGCAACAGTTCACTGATTTTCGATAGTGGAGAGCTGTAGGATTTCAACTTTGTCTTCTCTGTCTTGTCCTCTTGGAGAGTCTGTCCATGTGTGCTTTGAATCAAAGTCCTATGGTGAGGAAACTACATTTCCCATGATTCCATTCTCGCTTATGAGCCAAATCAAAGTCCTTTTAGGCAAGTCCCTCCACTGGGCGGCCATATACCAACGTTTTTTGGGCACTCATCGGGCACAGTCTTTGGGTCGAACTTCGCGTGCGTAAGGCTTCACGACACCAATCTTGCTCCAGCGGCGAGATCACAACACATGATTGGCACGATGTCTTCACAACAAACCATATGATTGGCTCAATGTATTCACATCACACCACATGATTGGCTCAATGTATTCACATGTCGACGTTTTGCCAAGGAAGGGGTGGGATATGTGTAGACAATGGCCATATTGGCGTGACAAACTAGCCCCATGCATTTCTATGGAGTATTTTTTGAGTGCTGTGTCTCCTCATTAGAAAGTCTCTGTTTAAATGCAGGAGTTTATAGAGCAAGCACCGATACTCAATACATTCACAATTTTTTGGAAAACAGCTCAATGCACATGAGATAAGTCGTTAAACTTTGAGTCTGCTTTCCCACTGCTTCCATGGAGTTCAATTTGAAGTGCATTGGGAGAATTCAGGCTTCGCACAAGAGTTGCTAATTAGGGTAAAATTAATCACTTCCTGGTAGTTTCAGTTAGGGACCAACACATACTCCCCCAGCTCTAATTATAAAATCATGGGAGAGAGGGAAAACACTATGACCGGATATGAGACTTCATTATTATTTATTAGACACATTTATATATTCAATAAACATATATTTATATATATTTAACATCCAATATCTCACTGTGGGTTCTTACTGAGTAATACTGGAGGCGGTGGGGAGACAGAGCAAAGTTATCAAACTGTGATTTGCAAACAGGTATACTTGTCGGGGTGTACCGCGGCAAGGAAACTGCCACGGCAAATTAGCGGTTGCCGTTTAGAACACCCACCGATGGCTGTCCTTCCCCTCCCCACCGATGCCTGCTGAAACGGTGAACCGAATGCATTACTGTCGGCCCAAATCTGTGCGGATGCTTTGCGGTGCACTCGAATACATATTCAAAATAGTTGCATGCCGGGCTTCATGGGTGAAAGGCATCACATGCTGCACACTTCGCAAATTAGATATGCCTGACATGGCGGCTTGCCCTCTTCCTGCCTGAACAAAATCTGCAATAATAATATGCCTCAGTTCTCTTGCATAATTAGGCTAAAACTGTATCAGACATTATATTTAGTTTAGTTTTTTTTTATCCTTTTGGGCTAAGGGTTAGCTCTGCGGTAGCTTCTCTACAACCCAAGGTGTAGCGAACATGATGGGGGCCAAGAGTCTGACGGAGGCAGTCTTCATTAAAACGAAGTCCCGCTGTTCAGGTTTGAGTGTATTTGAAGTGGTTTTTTTTTCTCCCTGGGCTGTAGCAGAGCAAAAGACGAGAGTATAAACGTTATCCCTCTGGGAAGTTAGTTGGCTTGACAGGTAAGCTGCTGCCTTTTGCCACGGTGGAGGGAGAAAAAAGAAAAAAAAAAACAGTAAAAAGTAAAGAATTAAATAAATAAATGTGTCACAACACAAAGTGAACGTTGAAACTGTGCTGGCCATTTCTGACAACTTGTTTTTTTTTCTTTTCTACACTACTGCCCCTTCTGTCTCCGTGGATGAGAGGAACATGAGATCAATGCTAACACGGGCAATGCAAGCTAATAAAACACCTTTAATTGGGACAGGCAGAGACAAAAAAAACACAGTTATACAAGCACCCTTTCCAATAAACAGAAAAGGTCTCTAGCTGGTTCATAACCACAGGGTAGCCGGCAGTTGGTTAGCATTAGCGCGGTACGTGTGGCCTACCTTATTGAGGCTGCGGGCTGCGCTATCTTTGCCCCCGGGGGTGAGGTTCCTCAGCTGCACGTCCAGCAGCTCCACCAGCTGACCCATGGCCCTGACGGTGTAGCTGATGTCCCCCGGGTGCATATGGCCTTTGGTCAGATCCGACAGCTCACGGGCAATGATGGCTGCCGTCTCTCCAGCTCTTAGCTGTTCAGGAGAAAAATGCAAAAAGACAACAAAACATTTTACTACAATGACCTGGTGCACAGACATACTGTATCCTCTTATCCATCTAGGCATATCATTGTCTATCGTTCAAATGGGTCACATTGAAGAGTTGCCCGTAAGAGGACCTAGGACGGAGGCGTTCTGGATGTTTTCTAATCTAGCCAAAATCTGACCACTAACATTCAAAAAGATTATGACAGATATGTTAGTGAAATGACCTTGAACACGGGCATATTGTGTATCTTCTTATCTAGTGTCTGACCATTATCATTCAAATGCTGGAAGAGGAAAACTGGAATGGATATGAAATATGGCTGAATTCTTCTTCCTCTGCTGTGTCTTGATCTCTCAAGATGTGCCTCTACGCCACCATGTTTATGTTTTGTAGAACAGAGGTGATTAATGTTGGCCCACATCTCTTAGTCTCTTGCTACTCTTTCTATCACGCGCGCGCGCGCGCACACACACACACACACACACACACACACACACACACACACACACACACACACACACACACACACACACACACACACACACACACACACACACACACACACCAGACAGACTATTAATGATCTGTTACTGCTTCAGCATAGCAAATGCTATGTGAGATTGTGGGATCTGAACTCATTATCTAAAAAAAAAATAAATATATATATATATATATATATATATATATATAATGAATAAAAAACTTTATCCTTCTTTTCTCCCTCTCTTCTCTTTTTTCTCTTTTCTGTCTCTGCTTGTGTGCAACACTGCATTATACATGTTTGGCCTGTTGCGAAATTGATGTGTAGGCGTGCATGCATTTCCTGATTATTCCTCTCTCAGCTGCAATTTATGAGGTGAGGCGTTTCTCAATTGAATGCTCACAGGGGCCACTGCAGTATCATGAAGCAATTACCAAGTCAACTATCGAGGGGCCTTCCGTAGGATAGCGGATTACTGTTATGAAACTAATGGCTGGTAGCTTATGTGTCATACATAGAGAATGGGGTGTGGGCGGGGAATGGGGGGGGGGATGTACAGTGTCAGCTGCAAGCCAGATTCAACCAAATTAATTCTTTGTATTTTGTTTTTGGTTTTTTTTGTTTTCCATTTTCTTCTCAAATGTATGTCACTGAATTATGAAACAATCTACTTTTCTGTTCATGTTTTTTTTTTTTTTTTGCTGTTGTTGCTAGGGAGGATGGTGTATTTTTCCTCCAGTTACTCTCTTTCTCTCTCTCTCTCTGTCATCTTCCGCTTTCATGCAAATCACGCTGCTCTTAGTTGAAGAGCACCTTAGTTTGTGGTGTTATTCTATTATTATTATTAGTATTCCAGGAAACAGGATTTAATTAAAATTCTCCTCCGGGTACGGCTGGATATGTTTACGTGCTAATGAGCATTATGTAGCCACCGCACACAAATGGCCCGGCTTTGTAGTCACTGCTCTCGTCAGCCGGGCCGTGATTCACGACGCATATCTTTGCCAGGCAGCCCATCGCTCTAATGATGTGGTGGACTTCAAATTCACATTTCATATTGCCATGTGTCTGAGGCTCTTTTCAACATCATTGAAATTAAAGAGTAACAAAAATGAATAAAAATAAAAATACAACAGTGGATGACAGAAGAAAAATACTTGTCAACATTGCTATGTGTTTGTGACTCCCTTCCACACTTTCAAATTTAAAGGACAACAATCAACACCTATAACAACAGTGGTGATGATGATAAACATGTCACATTGCTATATCTGTGACCGTCTGCAGTACCATAGATATTAAAGGAGGAGCAAAAGATAAACAGCAAACAACAAAGGACATGGAGGAATTCAGATTTGATATTGCTATGTGCCTGTGACTCATAGACATTAAATTACAATATATATTTGTGATGAACAACAAACAACAGCAGAACATCTGTTTGATCAGCAGAAGATATGTTGATGTCTCTGTTACTTTAACTATGCCACCAGTACGTACAGTTTCATGGAGATTGGATTCCCTATTTCTTCATATGTGGTGCGTGTGATTGACAGTCTGGCCTAGCTGGGTCTAAACAGCTCTGCTTCCAAGCAGATGGGCACCCTGTCTGAGCTGGGATCTGCTCAAGGTTTCTTCCTGTTAAAATTAAGTTTACCCAGGGAGTACTGTGGTGCAACTGGCTACAGCGTCCAGGGTGCGAGTCCGACCCGGGTCATTTCCCGACCCCCATCTCTCTCTATCTCTCTCTCTCTCGCTTCCTGTCACTCTTCAGTGCCCTCTATCAACAAAATGCAAAAAAGCCCCCCCAAAAAAGTAGGTTTCCCATGCTACCATCAGTCAGTGTTAGTGCTCTAAGCAGGATCAGATTCAACCTTCTGCAAAGAGCACTGAGGCCATCTCCATTGTTATCAACTCTGTAAAAATAACATTGAATTTATTTGCTTCAGCTCAGAGCCTGAGATACCAGGGTCAGCGTCTACACAAATTCACTCTCATGTCTACTTGAGATCTTTAAAGCGGGACTCAGGTCATATCAGAATTTATATACAAATGGGTAGTGATTCATGAGCACTCCTATACACATAGACCGAGCGAGACACACGCTGTGTATTCGTATCCAAACAATCTTTTCTGTTCACTGTCCTTTAGAATGACATCCATTAGGTGTAGACTTTTATTTAGCGAACAAAAGTGATATCATGGCCTTTCCCAGATGCTACCTTAAGGCGCATTCACACTAGACCGTTTGGTCCGGACGCGAGCTCGTTTGGACCGATGGTTCGGTGATTTTTGTTAATGTGAACGCAGTCTACTGAACGCCGGTGCGGACCAGGGTCCGCTACAAAAACGGGGTCTGGGGTAACGTTTGTTAGAACTCCGGTGGGGTACGGTTTGTTAGAACTCCGGTGCAGTTCGAATGCTATCTGTTCCAAAACTGCCATTTTTGTGATGCAGCTAAGCAATGTTGGTAAATAGAAGCTAGCGTTTATGACATAAACGGACCCGGGTCCGCAAACAAAAATGCAATGTGAACGGAGGCCAGCTGGGTTCCGGGCTAAGGGGGAGTAATCACACTCGGGTACGGTCCAGTTAAACAGACCCGGTGTGAAGGCCACCTTAGAGAGTAACAGATCAAGTGAGTATGGACCACTGGTGAGGTCTAAGCTTGTGAGTTTTATTTTTTCTCTCCTGATGTTTACTATTTACCCAAGGACTGAATCCTCATCTCTGCACAGCTGACTAGTTCAGGGATTTATCGCTGCACACAATCAATATGGACTGCTGAGCATTCCACTGGCTGAAGGTTCAGCGCTATATTGTTTTTGTAAGTGTGAGGGTGTGTGTGTACAGTATGTGAGTTTGTGTGTATGTGTGTGAGAAAGAGTGTGTGTGTGAGAGAGTGTGTGTGTGTGTATGAGAGAGAGATAGATAGAGAGAGAGAGAGAGAGAGAGAGAGAGAGAGAGAGAGAGAGAGAATGGGAGGGTGTTCGCTGCCATCTTGTTTTGTTATGAATATCTGTTCTGTTTACCTCCCTGTTGCTTCCTGAAAGCTCGGAGGTTAAAGACATTTGCCCGTTAAAATCCATAACTTCACATATGCTTAAGCCCGTCAAATACAATCTGTTGCATTAAGAAACCTCATGTCCTAGCACTACACTGCCTCGAAATGTAATTTCGTAATGTAGTATGTCATTTCTAATCGATTTTTTCGTATCGAACAGTTTCGGACAAAAAATACAGACTAGCTGTTTGAAAGGTGTGAGGACCGATTTAGGGAGGTGGAATTCACACATGTGTCTGGATGAGGGCTCGCCCACTGCTATTACTTGGGTGGGGGGCACTTTGACCCCCCCCCCAGGCCTGTGATTTATTAGCGCTGGGGAGGGCAGTGCGAGGAGCATACTCAGGCCCCAAGTTGATTTACTTTACCATCACTTGTAATCATCGCCTGTGTGTTTATTAGCAGAAGCAATTACACCGGCTTAATTGCTCTCTCTCTCTCTCTTCTCTCTCTCTCTCTCTCACACACAGACACACTTCTACTCTGACACTTTCCCACCCACACACACACCCACCCACCCACACAGACACACACACACACACACACACACACACACACACACACACACACACACAATCTCTCTCTCTTCTCTCTCTCACACACACATACTTCTACTCTGACACTCTCCCACACACACTCACACACACACAATCTCTCTCTTTCTTTCTCTCTCTCTATCTCACACACACATAACAGACAAAGATAGATGTATGAGTATGAGTGAGTCGTAGTGTGAGATCACATGGTTATCTACATCTCCACTCTTCCTCTGTACAGTTTTATTCCTTGCCTTTTCTCTATCACTCTCTCTATATCTCATTTTATCCCTTTCTCCTGCATTAGTCTAACACATATTCATCATTCCGGCAGTATCTTTCTCTATCTCTTTTTTCTCTCCAGCCTCTTGCCTGTTTCTCGCTATCCCATATTTTCTGAGTTAATCCTGTGATAATTTCAACATGCCTATCCTCCCTTTCTCTATTCCACTGATTTTTTCTCTTTCTCTCTCCATTTTATTTTTTCTCTCCAACTCAACCGACAGTCTATCTCTCTCATTATCCTCATTCTTTCAGTATTCCCCTCTCTCTCTCTCTCTCCTTCCACTTTGTTATGTCACTCTTTTCCCATCTCCATCTTGACAACCGAATCCTTTCTCTGTGACTTTGTCTCACACTCTCACTTCCTCTTGTCTTTAAATATCTTCGTCGCTGCTCTCACCAGCCCAATCTCTCTCCTCCTCTCCTTTCTTCTCCTTTCATCTCTCCACCTCTCCTTTCTTCTCCTTTCCTCTCCTTTCCTCTCCACCTCTCCTTTCTTTTCTTCTCCTTTCCTCTCTCCTCCTCTCCTTTCTTCTCCTTTCCTCTCTCCTCTCCTCCTCTCCTTTCTTCTCCTTTCCTCTCTCCTCCTCTCCACCTCTCCTTTCTTCTCCTCTCCTCTCTCCACCTCTCCAGCTCTATGACAAAGCTGCCTCCACCACTGTGACTCCTCCATCAGTTTATTTTCTTTCTTTGGGCTTCCAACCGCCCCACACCACACACACACACACTCACTCACGCATTCACACACACACACTCGCACACACTCGCGCACACACACACACACACACACACACACACACACACACACACACACACACACACACACACACACACACACACACACACACACACACACACACACACACACACACACACACAGACCATGTTACTCCTCTAACCAGCATGCACACCCTCACTCTGTCGACTCACTTCCTGTTGTGTCATCACCACTCATCTTCCCTCTCTTTCTCCCTCTCTCTTCTTCCCTTTCTCTTCCTCTGTCCCTCTTTTACTCCTCCTCACTGTCTTTCCCTAACAACGCCTCTCTCGGTCTCTCTCTCAATTCTCCCTAATGAGAGAAATGCAGAATCTTGAAGCCATACAAAGAGCTGCAGGCAGATTTCAGAGCTCTCTCTCTCTCTCTCTGTCTCTCTCTCAGACTAGTGGGTGATCCTCATCTCATATTCCGAGTTCCCGTAGCCCGGGCGACGGCTCTGTCAGCCGTATCGCTCACTCATAATTTGCTTAATAAAGATTAATAACACTTTTGTTAAATTTTAATCCGCGTTCCGTAAATCACTTTCACTGCGCTAATGAAGTCTGGGGTAGGCCGATGGACCCTCAGTACATCGTAACACTGTTGCTGTCGTCTCTACAGGATGATTTCCTGGGAGGATAGGGTGTGTGCGTGCATATGTGTGTGTGTGTGTGGCTGGGGACTCTCATCTTAGCTGCTCTGAGTTTTGCACCCGATTGCTGGAACTGCCACTGAAGCAACAGGTTGTGTGTTGTGGGAGTACGGGATGTCAGTGTGATCTGTGATGGGAGTTTGTAAATGTAAACATATTAAACACATGAAAGTAGTAATTTTGCAATTTTTTCTCACATCCATTCTGATTCACTTACTCTCTTTCTCTCTCATTTTTGTGTGTTCAACAAAGCACTTTTTGGTTAATGGGTTGAAGCTGGCGCTTTGAGTGCAGTGTAAGTGTTATTGCATCTGTGCCTCAGGCTGGGGTAGTGTGTGTGTGTGTGTGTGTGTGT
>NW_027468640.1:13285639-13287120 GCF_046254945.1 Alosa pseudoharengus
AGGGTCTCGAGGCAAAATGACTTAACGGTTCACATATAGTCACCAGTGTTGGGAACGTTACTTTAAAAAAGTAATTAGTTATAGTTACTCACTACTTGTTCCAAAAAGTAACTGAGTTAGTAACTGAATTACTCTATGATAAGAGTAACTCGTTACCAGGGAAAGTAACTATTTGCGTTACTGTTCAAAAAAAAGTTGCTATATGTCAAAGAATTTGGATTTTTTGAGCAGTTTTGAAAAGCCAGTTGAAATTAGTAGAACAGACAGGTGATTGTAGGCTACATAACTTTCGATATTTATTAGATAGATAGATACTTTATTGATCCCCAAGGGGAAATTCAAGATATTGCACATCGACAGACCTACGGTTGACTTCAGCCTGTGTCATAGGTTTTTGTTGTGAGGCAGAAAGATCTAGCTTTTGCTGCTTGGAGGACTTTGCTCCGAGTCCTTCTTTGCTAGTGGATGGCGAGCTATCATCTGTGGTGGAGGTAGGCTATCGGTGTTTTTGGCCACTAGCTTGGATGCGTGTGTGAGATGCCTCATTAAATAAGAGTTGCTCACAACGGATGTCGACAAAGTCTTCGCTCCTGGACATAATGTACACATTACATGCACATTCTTGCCTTTGACCACAATGAATTTGAAGTAGTGCTTATATCTCCACTTTGAAAATGCCAACTTTTCATCGGATTGCTCCTGACCTCTGCTGTTTCATCGAATCTCTACTTTAGCTGTTGCGTGTGTGTGTGGCGCGTGTACTGGCAAGTGTGTAAAAACACTGGCTCTGATTGGCTATCATGAAACATGACTCTGCCTTAGCCAATCATAATCGCTTACGTCGTTATTAACCCACCTCCTCACTAGCTGTGCGCCAGGGGTGCGTTCGGATTACACAGTTTATTTAATCAATGCAAAGTAAGTTGTTGTAGTAAGGCGTTGTAACGTTGTAAAAAGTAATTCATTAGATTACTCCGTTATTGACAAATTAACGCCGTTAGTAACGCCGTTATACTTAAACGCCGTTACTCCCAACACTGATAGTCACACCTCATAAAAGAGGCGATGATCAGCAGGGCTGCAAATATACACCAGGCAGTGTAGAGCAGACAAAATAATGGGCCAAGAATTCAAGTACACTGTTATGCCATTAGGCACTTATTTGAATGCCGCAGCACCTTCAGATCAAATAGAAGCAGTTTTCCCACAATAGAATTGTTACGATAACTCAACTGCATTGATAATCTCTAGAATTATTATTTATAAAAAAATATATATCTTATCTAACTTGGGGACTGACGGTAAATATGCTAATTTCCCCAAAAGTTTTTTAAGAAAGAGGGACTGAAGGTGTGTAGGTAAAAATGATGATATGATCTACAGATGAGTGCATATATCAAGGAGTCAGAGGCAAGGCAACCTCCTCCACTTGTAATGAGGCAGGTAAACTCGGCATGGCATATGTTCAGGTGAGTCACTCA
>NW_027468640.1:13289820-13297320 GCF_046254945.1 Alosa pseudoharengus
ACACATCCGTGTGCTGTAGGGTGGATTCAGGACCACAAACACCACAGGGCTGTTTATCTTTACATTTTTCCAAAGAGATCGCCAGTACAGATACACATGCACCCAGCAATAGCCTTAGTCTGACCTGGACATTTTTTTTTTTTTTTTCGAAACTGAAAGTAAACTCACACGTTGTGAGGTGCTCACCCTCCACTCTGCGGTCATATTGCAACGCTTTTTGGGCACTCATCGGGCATCTATTTCGGCAGAAATGCATGTGCGCAAGGCTTCACGACACCAATCTTGCTCCAGCAGTGAGATCACAACACATGATTGGCACGATGTCTTCACAACACACCACATTACTGGCTCAATGTATTCACATCACACCACATGATTCACATATTCACATATAGACGTTTTGCCGCGGAAGGGTGGGATATGTGTAGACAACGGCCATATTGGCGTTACAAACTAGCCCCATGCATTTCTATGGAGGACTTTTGCAGTGCTGTGTCTCCTCATTAGAAAGTCTCTGGTTCAATTCAACAAAAAGAAAGTGTCATGGCACACTCAGAACAATGCAATAGTTCTTTTTTTCTCACCAACGTTTCGGCCTAAGCCTTCGCCAAGGTCATTCCCATGGAGGTTCCCATGGAAAATGGACCGATGCTTGTGGTGGTGTTCACACTTTTGCTCCAGCATTTGAACAACAGAAACAAACTGATGATGAAGATGCAAATGTGATCCAGTTAGCACAATATGTGCAAATGTGATGGAATGAAGAGATCTGAGTGGCTATTACTTAACAGGGGGAAAAAAGAAGAGGACTGTGTGTGTGTGTGTGTGTGTGTGTGTGTGGTGTGTGTGTGTGTGTGTGTGTGTGTGTGTGTGTGTGTGTGCGCTTTATCGAAGACAATGTTATCCACGCTTGCAACAGCTGCAATCAAAAGGGACGCCATGCTGTCCACACACACACACACACACACACACACACACACACACACACACACACACACACAGACAAGAGACCCCGCTTCCTAATTCAGCCCTAAGATGTTGCCATGACACCAGCCGGGCACTGCCTCTGTCTGCCAGTCTGACACGCACCAGAATGACATCCCAGTCAGGCTACAATTACCCAGCGCAACCGTCCACGCTAACACTAGCGTAGGCTAGGTCTGGAGAGAGCCCTTCACTGCTGTTGCCCTTGAACACCAATCATTGTCCACTCCGGCGGGCATTTTCCCTTCTCCTGAAGGATGACCCTTGTGGCCGAGGAGTGACTTCAGAGGCTCCAGCCTTCCACTTCACCAGGGAGCGGAAGCCCACAGTGGAGAGGGGTCAAAGGTTGATTGCAGATGGTTAGAGCTGAAGGTCGGCGTCGTGGGGGCAGATGCTGACAGCCGAGGTCAACACTAATTTCCTAATCTCGACCTTTTGACCTTTAGACCCTCATCACACCCACCAGTTGCACCGCAACCCCCCTCTACCACACAAACACACAGTGACACACACATACACACACACATATATACACACACAGTGACACAGACACACACACACACACACATACTACACGCACTCCTGCCTCTCTAAAGACATACTCCAGGAGTTGCAGCCTTTCAGTTTCTTGCTCTATTGGGCCTCACAGGACCAAGTGAACCGGCCAAAATAAAGTCATATTTTAGCTAATAGCCGCTGTTCGCTTCGAAATGTCAGCCAACCTCAGTTCAGAGAGGCCAGCTCTGTTTCACCTTCCCTCAAATGGAAACGATTTATGCCTTTCTTAGATCACAACTGACAGCCGAGAGGATGACCAAGTTCTATTCTTAATTTCAAATGCAACCAATTTGTGCCTTGAGCTCACAGCAAACAGCCACAGTGTATGTCCTAAAATGGCAGGACTCTGTGGGCTATGATGTGGTGCACACAATACCAGAAAACATTATCTGATAGGAATCATTTAGAATGTAAAACAAACAGACAATCACATTAGCCTTTTTTATATTTAAATCAAACACAGTCTAAGCCTAAACGTGTGTGTGTGTGTGTGTGTGGAGGGGGTGGAGTGGGGTGGGGGGAATCCAAAAAGCATAAAAATATCTGGTGTCTGGCGGCGGTGAAAATCCATACGGCTTAACAGGGTTCATTAATCTCGGCGTATGACACCTCTCTTCCCCCGGGCTGGGGAGTATGGGTAATTTGTTGCGTCCAGAAGGAAAGGGGAAGAGACAGCCAGCCCGCCGGTCGTCCGTCGCGAGCGAGGGTGGGTGGCAGGTGGCAGCGTAGCGGGCATATTTCTCTCGAGTGGCTGGCCACCTCGCACTAAGACGCCCGGTCGAGTAGCCCCCTCTGTGAACTACGCTGATGAAAAAATACAGCAACAATCGTCTGGAGATGCTGCAGAGTCTATCTCTCTCTGAGAAATAACACCTTTTTCTCTTCACTTTGTAGGTGTGCTTGCATCACCGGGAGAGATATGTCTAGTATTATGTAAAATAATGAAGGGATATATAAAAGTGACTGGTCATTGTTCAGTCATGTATATCAGATTAATACAGTCACTTCCAGACCTTACAAACAGAACTTACAAACCTATTTTCATTAAATAATATCCCCAGTGTTTCCCGTACATTGACTTATTTGTGGCGGCCCACCACAATATCAACATTGACCACCACACAATGATTTTCCAGGGTGTACTAAATTGTGCTTAAATCTGGTTAGCATCATAACCACACTGTGCTAACTGTTGTATTCAAGTTAATTCTGCAAACCAACCACCACAAATGGAATTCTGTGGGAAACACTGATCCCCTTCATGATGCCTCTGGAAAAAACAAGACCATAGGATCTTTTATACATATTTTGGATTCATGCTGACTCCATTTCACATCTGGATGTCTGTGGAACTGGGGAATAAGAACAAAGAAGAAGGATGTGGGGCGACTTGATAGGCTGGTAAGGAAAGCTGGCTCTGTAGTGGGAGCTGAACTGGAGTGCATCACTTCAATATCTGACAAAAGGACCCTGAACAAACTGATCAACATCTTGGACAATGAGTGTCATCCACTCCACAGCACTATTGTTAAGCAGAAGAGCCTGATCAGCTGGAGACTTTGCTCACTGCCTTGCACAACAGACAGACTGAGGAAGTCATTTGTCCCATTTGTTCAATGCTTCACTTAAGGGAAGAGGAGAGATAGACTTCTCCGCATAGTCTGTCTGCCTCTTCATCCCCTCCATGTTTGGATATTGTCTGTCCACTAGCCACTTTTTACCACTGTCTTTCTGCCTCACTGTTTGCGTGCTATATTAGCACATATGCATAAACCCTCCCTCCATGCCACAGCCGAACTGTGGCCACACTTATACCTTTTCTTAATATAGTTATATATATAGATATATAGACTTTATTCTTGCACTGTTGGACTTACTCATTTGCACCATCACCGTGAGACTCACTCACACAGAGCACCTTACCTTACTATGCACAGAGAATCACAGGCTCAGTCCCTGCCTCAGTCATTGCAAGCGCCTCTTGATTGATTAATCACCCACTATGTGGATACTGTTTTTAGAATGGATTTAGATTAAGTGTTATTTAGTATAATTGGTATTTTAGTATATTAGTATATTCTTCATCTTCTACTGTCCTTATTGCTTAGTTGTGTTTTTTTTATATTATATACTTTTAATTACTTTTTTCTGCTATTCGTAAATGTGTGCGTGTTGTCTGTATGCTACTGAGACCTTGAATTTCCCCTGGGGATCAATAAAGTATCTATCTATCTATCTATCTATCTATCTATCTATCTATCTATCTAACTGATTATTTTCTGTAGGTGCTTTCAACCAATGGCCCACTGTTGGTCTGTGAAAGCAGTGCTGGTGGTTTCTGACTGAGGGACTCTCCGTTTTCTATTCAGCTGTGGCACTCAGCTTTCTTCCTTAGTCAGAATAGTTGTCCTGGGGTCACACACAGTTAAAAACCCATGGTGCAGTGAATGTGAATGCAGCATTCAACATGAGGGTAGGTTTAACTTATATAACCAGCTCAAGCTTCCTTGCTCTGCTGAAAATCACCTGTGGGCTTGAATCATGGCGGGTCAAGGTGGTCAATTCAGACTTTTAATTGTCCTCTCTTTTTAAAGTGCAGTGAAGAATGACTTAATGTCAACAGGGGTTGCCATAGAAACATGCTGCCATGGAATTCACCGGTACAGGGACAAATCTACTGACATGTATGTGTTCAGATTTATTGTATAACTGAGCTTGTCATGCCAATAAAGCATTCTTGAATTGAATTGAATTGAATGGAATTGAATTGAATTGACTAGACGACTGCTATGGTCTGTTAGCCTGGGTGTTCCCATGCTGCCTTGCGCGCGATTTGATTCACGCTGCTAAGGCAGCCTGGAGACCATGGAGCAAATTTTCGCCTGAGATAGGGGTCCAATCACAGAAGAAGGGGGAAAGCAAGACGATGATGAGCTATGCACAGACGCATTTGATAGACATCCGTGGCACCCAATAAACGGATCTGGGCATTTTTTTCAAATACGAGAAAATTAACGTTTGGTTCCCAGACCACGTCTCATTGAGAAGTGGTGGCGCTAGCCAGGCTAATGGTCTGTGCTATTGTTTGTCATGACATAAAGGTGTGTGTTTTAGACCAGATTTCAACTGCGGCTGGCATGGTTGAAAGACTGGTTCCAAAAAAATAATCTGTCTCTGATCTGGCTCTGGATTTGTCAAATGCATGTCAGATTAGGGGCCCTGATCCAGTCCAGATTAAGGTAAAAATCTGGGTTTGGGCCTCTCTATAACCCACCAACTCCACGTCATGCCATAAGGAGAAGTCTACAGAGGTGCATACGTCAACGCTAAGCGCTACTTTAGCTTTGGCATGCTATTAAAAGGTCAGCTGCAGGGCATACACACATCGCTAATCCAATTAGCAGGCTATCATTTCCAGCATCTCCTGCAATACTACTGCAAAAACAGAGTTTGCATATTACCTACAACCTGTCTCTGGCCTTACTTTTCTCTGCTATTTATTCATTTAATTCATACGTTCACAACTGCCTAATGTCCACTGGATTATTATCTATTTCATTAATTATCATTTCATTATTTATTTCATTTTCATTTTATTTTTTTACATCAGTATAGGCGACTGAGGTTGAGGTTGAGGTTGAGACTGAGGTTACAATGCAGCGCTCTGCTCCTTTCTCTTGATTGAATGACATATAAGGTTGCAACGATGGGCAACAGTCTTTTGAGCTAGTTTTCTCTTCTTTTGTGGCTGTCTCACAGGAACGATTCACTTAACAACAACGTGTACAAAACCTGCCATATAAAAAAGGCAGTGCACAGTCGATCCACCTTCCACCACATTATTTACAGAAGAAAGATAAACTAAATAAAATATTGATTCATAAAACTGAAAGAAAAAAAATCTAAAATAAAGCAAACAAAGGCCCTTTGCTGTGTTCAGCTGTCATGGCAACTGCTCAACACACCACAAACACTTTGCTTGAACTAAACCCAGGATCGAGAGCCATGTATTTGAAGCATCACGCCGTGACATTCACTTGCAGCACAGCTCTGTAGCCTAGCTGCTGACCACTGTCACACTGACATCACACAGAAATAATAAATACAGATCTAACAGGTTTCAGGAGCTAGTGAGCGAGCCAGCAAGCCAGTGAGTGAGCGAGTTTGGCCAGCCTGGTGGCGTTCAGGTGGGCATAGCCAGGGCCGGTGCCAACACAACGCCTGGTGCCAGGAGGCCGCAGCTGTGACCGGTGCCCGCCCGCCCGCCCGCCGGCCCGCCCGCCCACACTGCCTGGACGCCCTTTGTGCTCCGCTCGGGCGCCACGGTAACTCAAGCGCAGCAGGTCTCTCGAGTACACAGGTGGGATGGTGCCGAGCCGGATAACTTACATACTGCTGATACAGAGACACACACGCGCGCGCACACACACACTCACATACACAAACACACAAATACACACACACACACACACACACACACACACACAAACACACAAATACACGCACACACACACACAGGTATGAGGTATAGTGGATGGGTGGTGAAGTGTGAGACATTATATTCAGATTCCTGTATCGAGTGTGCAGTCCAATTTCTATTTGGTTGTTTGTCAATTTGAAATTCATCTTGTTTGCTTATTTGCTCATTAATTATTTAACTGTTCAGTCAGTGAGTCATTCATTCATTCATTCATTCATTCATTCATTCATTAAGACTCAGTTACAGTGATTCTCTCTGCTTGTTCTCTCACCATCTCCTTGTTTGTGTGTTCTCTCATTCTCTCTCTCTCTCTCTCTCATTCTCTCTCTCTCTCTCTCTCTCTCTCCCTCCCTCATCTCTCCACTGGCACCAAAGCTTGGCCCCATCCCTTCATTTACCCCTTTGTCTATCCATCTCTCTATCTCCCCTCTCAATCCATTACCACTCCATCACGTTGTCTCTCGTCTCTCCTCTCGGCCCCATCCCTCTGTCTCTTGCTCCGGCCGCCGATCTGTCTTTTCCTCTCTGTCAGCACAGCAGCCTCCTTGGCTAATTCCTTGGAGGTCAGCCCTGACGCGTTCGTCCGCATATAATGTGCAGCCTCGGTCCGTGCACACACAGACACACACACACACACACCCACATGCACACACACACACATACACACACACACACACACACACACACACACACACACACACAGAGAGAGGGGGGGGCACCCGTGGTGAATGGATGCAGCAGTGGCTGTGTTTGAGTGGGTGAAAACGATCGGTGAAAACAAAGTTGGCAAGCGAACCCTACCCCCTGCTAATTTGCTGTAGTGCGCCACCCTGGACGCATGTAAAAGCAGGCTTTAATACGCATTCATTTAATAAAGCGTAGACCCCAACAACTTGTGTGTGTTTCTCCTCCCACAACACCCCCACTCCCTACACACACACACACACAGACCCCTCGGCTCTACTCCTTCCCATCTCTTGGCTGTCTTTCTCGGTCTTTGTTCACACCCGTGCAGAGGAGACATACACACTCCGTCTCACACACACACAGCCACACACACACACACACACACACACACACACACACACACACACACACACACACACACACACACACACACACACACACACACACACACACACACACACACACACACACACACACACAGAGGAAAGACAGGGAAGGGAAGCAATTACGCTGGGCAAACAGTGGCGTGTCCACCAGGGAGCCCAAACTCCTGGTGACACGAGGGGGCCAGACACTCTCTATCTCCAGGCCGTCGGCCGCGGCCAGGCACTCTCCATCTCCAGGCCGTCGGCCGCGGCCAGACTCAGACAACGACTCACCCGGCTGACGCTAATTGCTTTAAAAAATGTGCAGGACAAACAGAGGGAACGTGTGGAGATTGCAGAAAGGCAGACACACTTAAGTTATACACATTCTATATTTTGCATGCACGGACGTGCGCGCACGCACAC
>NW_027468640.1:13304820-13329820 GCF_046254945.1 Alosa pseudoharengus
AAGGCGAGAATGTTAATGCTAAGGAAAGTCACGCTAGCCATAACATAACACGAGTGTCAGCACATGGAGAGGCTGGAGCACATGGGGGGGGGGGGGGGGGGGGGGTTAATGAGCTCACTGCTCAGGTACCATCAATCTGAGTGTAATAACATATGCATGGTTAAACCCCAGACGTGCTCAGCAGCTGAGAAGCTGCAATCTCTCTCCAGGCCTATCACCACCACCGCCGTCGCCATCTTGCCTTCCTCATCACTAGTGCAACTAGCTCCAGGCTAAGCGAGCTAAATTACCCATGTGGAATCAATGTGCATGGGTGTACACGCACAGTACTGTAGCCTAATGATCTCTGCCTGGGTGTCAATCGAGTGACATCGCACTTCTGCTCCATGGGAGATCAAATTCTCCGTTGCATGAGACAGATGCTTGTATGAACCAATGACTGTTACAGTTTATATTATAAGTCCCTTATTTTGGCTGCTGACAGTGACATCCTGTCCTATGTCAGGACAAAGCAACACAATGTCTGTCCGTAACAAAACAGCTGACGTAGGAAGCTACTCATCTGGTCTATCTCTTATAACTTCC
Source organism: Alosa pseudoharengus (assembly GCF_046254945.1). Lineage (NCBI taxonomy): Eukaryota > Metazoa > Chordata > Actinopteri > Clupeiformes > Clupeidae > Alosa > Alosa pseudoharengus. The sequence continues at coordinate 13,305,406 of NW_027468640.1, forward strand.
AATGACTTCTCAGAGAACATGGCCTTTCTCCACAGTGCACAGTGTTCAGGAACAACACGAAACCCTAATAGATACATCAACTATGCAATTATGTATATATACACACCCATGGAGCAGACAAACTAATACAAATGTATATTAATTATGTACAGAACTTTACATAAGTATCTTTGCAAACAAACATATTTATATAACTAAATATAAATGCAGGCCTTTATTTAAGTACTTAAGAAGCTTTCCACATGCATGCTGTCATTATGCATGCAATTCAAGACTGTACAAACAATATGTATCCTCCAGCATCCTATTCAAACATGAATATGCTATTTTCAGAAGAGCTTGCCATGTGGTAACGTCTCCCTATTCATAATTCACATCACCAACAAAGACAAACTGTAGCTCAGCAGCAAAATAAGACGGCATTAAAACAAAACAAAAAAATGTTTTCTGGGGGGAATTACAAATGGAGTCGTATGGAGCACCCACTATAGCAAATGGAGCAAGTTCACTCTACATTAGAACAAGAAAAGTCATTTTAGTTACCTTTCTGTTCCACTTCTATTTTAGGCATGGGAAAGAGAGGGAACAAGAGAGAGAGAGAGAGAGAGAGAGAGAGAGAGAGAGATACAGTGAGGATTGGAAAGAGGAATAAGAAACAGGGGAGAAACAGAAAGAATATATTAATTGGTGCGAGCATTTGGCAAAGAATCCAGTTTATTCTGGCAGGTCAGCTGAGAGCCATTGAGAGGCTGTTCAGTGGAGGAAAGAGAATGATAATTACAATAATAACAATGAGAGAAAATGGGAAACAGTAGTACAGTCAGGTCAGTTCTCCTGGGTCGTAATTCCATCCGGCACTGAGACATAATACAAATACACCACAGCATTTCCTTTTGTTGGAACCTGAGAAGGAAGCCAGGAAGAAAACAGAAAATAAAGGAGAAAACAGCTTACAGCAACACTAGGATGGGCAAAGAGAGCTTTTTGAAGTTGTGTCAAATGAAAAGGAGAAGAGAAATGGTTGCAATTAACTTGTCTAAGAATATCTTTCATTCTTTCTGGGTTTTTCTTTTTCTTTTGAAAGGCCAAATTGGATGTAGAGGATGAGCATATGGAACATCACAGATGGAGCCTTTTTCAATGCATCGTTCAAAGAGAGAGAGAGAGAGAGAGAGAGAGAGAGAGAGAGAGAGAGATCTCCCAGAAAATCTTAAAAGAAAAATCACTTTGATGGTTATGGCACAGCTGATGATACACATGTACATAGTGCATGGTGGCAAATATACGGCATCTGAACTGGGGAAATACCATAGATACTTTACCAGCCATTTCTTGCATGACATAAATAAAGACCAATGAATACGCCAGTGTACTTGTGCCAATACAGGCCGACGTGAGTCATAGTAACAATCAGGGTTAGTGTTAGTTGGCGTCATGTGATACTACGGATTTCAGGTTAGTGTTAGTTATTGCCATGTGATACTATGGTTTTCCAATGCGAGCAGAGAGATGCAGTGCAGGTGTGTGTGATCATGAAAAAAAGAGGGAGAAGGAGAACGCTAACCTGATGTAGTCCGTGGATATGATTCCGTGGATATGATTCACATCAATCTGAATCTAGGCCAAGCGGCTCTTCAAATTAATGTCTGCCCTCAGGCATGCATGGGAAAGCATCAAATACATGTCTACACAACAGCCTAAGACTACACATGCAACTATATTTCCCCTCCCAACAACCCCCCCACCCCGCACACACACACACACACACTCCTCTTTCCATCTCAAACATATTGATCCGATTCACACTGTGTCCCTCCCCCAATCCATTGCTCTACCAGAAAGGTCTAGTGGATAAATGAAAGTTGCATATTAAGCCTTTTTCCAAGTAACTGATCATGGGTTTTTTTCCCCCCATGCAAATGGTGTGCAGTGGCTGACAGGCGATGAGCATGTACTCTACGGTCCTTTACCACTGTATGGGTGGAGTGCAGGTCTACATAGTAGCCTACAGAGTACCTACTGCAAGAGGTTGTGACTCATGTGATAGTTCAGTAAAGGCACACACACACACACACACACACACACACACACATATGTATGTGTGTGTGTATCTCCTCTCATTGTCTCGCTTGTTCTATTTTCCATCCACTCCTCCTCTCTATCTCACCGTATCCCATCATCCCACCTCCCCTTTTCGTTATATCTCTTATTCATCCCTTCCTCCACATCAGTCTCTATCTTATATTCTATGCCTTTCCTTTCCTACCCAGTGCAAGGAACACTGTGTGTGTGTGTGTGTGTTTTAATTATGTGTGTCTGTGTTTTGTTTATGTGTGTGTGTGTGTGTGTGTGTGTGGTGTGTGTTTTAATTATGTGTGTCTGTGTTTTGTTTATGTGTGTGTGTGTGTGTTGGTTTATGTGTGTGTGAGAGTTGGTCTGCTCCCTAGTGCAGTAAACAGTAGGACAGGCTCATGGCCCTCTCCAGCTCCCAACTCTGTAATCCTTTATTTAATAAGAGTGGATTAACCCGAGTTACCAGGGGCTTACAATGTACATTCTCCAAAAAATCCAGAGAGAAGGATGGAGAGAGACAAAGACACACACAGAGAGAGAGAGAGAGAGAAGGAAAAGAGAACATGCCAGATGGATGTACCATATCGACACCGCCAAGTCTTATGTGCTGTTCTACGGGCTAGGCTTAGGCCAGCTGACATTAGAACTGCACGGAGATCTGAAGGTGATGCCCTCAGTGTCACACAGCAGTCAAACAAGTGTGTGTGTGTGTGTGTGTGTGTGTGTGTGGGTGTGTTTGTGTGTACAGTATGTCTCTACATGCTGTGATGACACAAGAATGATCTTGTCATGTCCGTAAAGCCTCTGAGCTGTACATTTTGGAGTGGCTACGGTATGTGTGCAAAAGAAGCACACACACACACAGAAAAAAAAAAAAAAAAAAAACATAAAAAAGAGGGTGTTGAAAATAGCACCCAGCATGACATTAGCATGGCAGGAAGTGATCTCACACTCTTGCTGTGTACCACCCAATAGGACTCCTCCATGACTCACCAGAGGGGGAAAAGAAAAAGAAAAAGGAAATCCCCCTGGTGTGTGCGATTCGGTGGTCGACACTGGTTATGAGCTGGCAAACGGGCTGTGGAGGAAGGCATTAGCCTGGCAGCCGCTAGCCATGTAGCAAAGCAGCACTGGCCCCTCAACTCCCCCCCCCCACAGTATAACCCAACTAAGCCGCTAGCCATTTAGCGCTACCCCTCAATTCCCCCACAGTATAAACCAACCAAGACGCTAGCCATTTAGCGCTACCCCTCAATTCCCCCACAGTATAAACCAACCAAGCCGCTAGCCAACCCATCCCCTCGCCCCCTGCCTCTCCTCGACATGTGCCACCCACCCCTCAAAGACACGGCCTGTGCCCCCACAGAATCCCCCCCCCCCCCCCCACACACACACACACAATGCTGCTACCTGAGGCTGTCAAACAACACGGTTACCCGTGGTGACAGGCCCTCCCTTCCCAGTCATGACTCGTCAAAATCGAATCAGGCGTCTCCGTGTCAAGGTCACTCCCGAAAGCGTTTAGGCAGCGACGGATAATTTGTCTCGCGCCAACCGCCAACGCTATTAGCGACGCAGCAGAGGACGAGCTAGCTTCAGTGCCTCTTCAGAAAAGGAGAAATAGCAGGGAGAGAGAGAGAGAGAGAGGAAGGGAGAGTGAAAGACAGGGAGAGAGAGAGAGAGAGAGAGAAGAGAAGAGAGAGGAAGGGAGAGTGAAAGACAGGGAGAGAGAGAGAGAGAGAGAAAGAGAGAGAGAGGAAGGGAGAGTGAAAGACAGGGAGAGAGAGAGAGAGAGAGAGAGAGAGAGAGAGAGACAGAGAAAGAGAGAGAGAGGAAGGGAGAGTGAAAGACAGGGAGGGAGAAAAGAAATGGAGGGAGAGGAGGGAAGGAAAAAAATGAGCGAGAGAGGAGAGAAGGGAAAAAAAATCAATTCATATGAAAGGATTCTTCTGCACTGTGACCGTAATAAGATTTGGGCGGTGGTTGTCATTCGAGCACTTAAAGGCAGCTGTAGAGTTCTTGGGGGGAAATAAAGAGCAGAGCAGAGCATTGAGAGAGAGAGAGAGAGAGAGAGAGAGAGAGAGAGAGAGAGAGAGAGAGAGAGAGAGAGATATGGTGTGGGGGGGAGGCAGGAATTTGAAAATGCACAAACAGAATCTGCTCTCACAGAAGGCATCTGTTCTTCGAAATGACTTTAGCTCTTGGCTTTTTCTGTTGCTACTCTTAAAAAATAAAATAAAACTATTTTGCTGGTGTTCTTCAGAAAAGAAAAGCTGTTCAACTTCAGTCTCCAAATGGCAGGCATATACGGACAAATATTTTTACTAGTAGAAAACTAAAGGACAAAATAACACAAACTTCACCACACAAAAACAAAAACGGAAAGTATTACTCTTGATACATTTCACCAAATCATGGAGGAAGAATATGACTGTCCACTTGATCATATAGTCCAATCTCTTGGGAAGGTACTTCCCAGGCACCGAATAATTATTATATCTTGAGCTGCATGATATGCATCAGGGGAAGGTCACTGAACAAGGAACCTACTTGGTGATACACTTACTACTGATAATGCTTATTTTGAAGCTTAACTATGAGGATGATCTGACTAATCCTTAATTAAAGAAACACATGCTGTACCTGTGTCTGGACCAAATGTTTGCACCTGATACCATTATAAAGTCATGATGTGAGTTGCCAAGGGACAACAGGGTCTCCCCCAGGCAGGTCGGATTAGATCATCTCATAATCATGTAATTGGCTGAGAGTACACCTAAAGAGCATCTTAAGAACAGCTAATTGGTGGGAAGAGCATCTGCAGCTGGCCTTGGTGAGATAAACACCTAAATGTGTGTCCCAAACCTGCACATTTCCCCAAACACCTAAAGGAAGGGGGCGGTGGAGAGGAGGGGGGGGGGGGAGTCTTGACTGTCGGGGACACTTTTACCTCACGTAAGCTGTCAACAGGCGTCAATCACCTGAGCCCTGCAGATGCGAATGACTCCATGACTTTGAAGCTGTTTGCTTAACTTCTGGTGGGGAAGTTTTTCAACACCGGCCCCAGCAGTGGAGATGATCGACAACCAATAAACGCGGATAAACCAGATGCGGAGGCTGTTACTGTAAACTTCAGGGGTTTGTGACCCCCCCCCCCCCACCCACCACCACCACCCCCACCGAATCGAATCCTCTCCTCCTCCTTCTACCCCTCAGCCGAAGCCGGGTGCATGCCCGAGCCTCTCAATAATTAACATGTCCCGATTTTGTGCCTGCGTGCCAGCGAGGTGGCAGAATGATATCATTAGTGCCTAATAGAGATTCATGGTTGAGCGGCGCGGAGCAGAGAGAGGATCCCGGGATGGCAACGGGAGTGAGGGAGGAGAGAGAGTGAGAGAGAGAGAGAGAGAGAGAGAGAGAGAGAGAGAGAGAGAGAGAGAGAGAGAGAGAGAGGGCATTGTGACTAGACTTGCAGTGCTTAATTAATGACACAAATTAGAGGGCTTTGAATAGCATGCGCCTGAGGATGTGGGAGGTCACGGCAGCAATCTCCAGTTCCATCTCTCTTTCTCGCTTTTCCCCCACTTTCCCTCTTTCTCTCTCTCTGTTCTTCCCCCATTCTGTTGCTCAGACACTCTCTCTGTCTGTCCATCTGTGTGTGTGTGTGTGTGTGTGTGTGTGTGTGTGTGTGTGTGTGTATGCCTGTCTCTTTGTCTGTGTCAGTGTGTATCTCTCCCATTGTGTCTAGGTATCCTAGTATGTTTCTCTGACTGTGATGGTGTCTGTCTGTGTGTATCTGACCTTTCTATATGGGCATAGCTACGTCCCCCCCCCCCCACACACACACACTCCTATCATCTATATTCTACTTTTGATTTATCCACTACTGTCACCTGTCCTACCCCTGGGTCTTCCCTATCCTCTCTCTCTCTCTCTCTCTCTCTCTCTCTCTCTCTCTCTCTCTCTCTCTCTCTCATCTCTCTCTCTCTCATCTCTTCCATCTTCTCTCAGCATCTCATATCCTTGGCTGTGCAGGGACCCCCTCCTGTAACAGGTGCAGTCTGTTGGAGACTGGCCAAAGCCTCATTCACCAAGGAACGACACAGGAAGAGGAAGAGGCACAAAAAACGACAGACAGAAATGGAAAAAAATAAACATCTGTGACCACGTAGTGTCTCACTTTCTCAAAACACAAAGCTCATTCCCAACAGGTCAAAGTCAAAGAAGGCACCTCTAGGAAAAGCTCCCCTTGGTCACAGACAATGAAAAGAGCCCTTATTATAAAATCTTTGAGGATTTAAAATACATATCAGCATGAGATAAATGGGGATTTATTCCAAAAGCAGTAAAGTGACTCACCCCTAAGGTGATACTTAGGCAAACTCAGACTGAATCTTCTCATTAGGGATGCAACAGACGAGACCTTTGATTAACACTGACAATCCCGCGAGGTCTCGGTGTGTGTGTGTGTGTGCGTGTGTGTGTGTGTGTGTGTGTGTGTGTGTGTGTGTCCACAGTGCCATGGGCCCAATCGGCAATTAACGCTTTAGCCTAGCACTTAGCACCTCTTGGAGCACTTTGCGCAACAAAGGCCCATTTGAGAGCAAGGAGCCCCTGATAGATTATAGCCTCTGTCCTTTGATGCTATTAGCTAGAAAAGCCATTTTCACATGCTCCCACCACCACCACACACTGACACACACACACACACACACACACCACCCCAAAACACAGTAATTTACGTGCGTCCATAATCATACTCCTCTTTTGCAATCAGGGAGGGCACACCCGCATCCAAAGGAAGGGAAAGAAAAGTTGATGCTTTTTTCAGCAGCTGTTTTTACCCTGCTGCTATAAAAGCTGCACCCTTCCCCACCTCTTTTCCTTTATTCCTCTTCACCTCCTGCTCATTATCCCATGTGTTATCCGTAAGCACGGCCTCAGCCAATAAGTGGCTGTGTCCTAGAGGCTCAGCTTGGTATCACTTAGGCAAAATGATAAATGGGGGACAAGATTGCAATTACGTGGCCAAGCTTGGTCGCATAGACAATGGGCCTCCCAGCTAAGTGTCCTCAAAATGTGATTTCATTCATTTTTTTCTGAGTGGGCATTTTAAAAAGCCCAAAAAAGAATATTCAATCTAGCTGATAATGCCTCCCCCAAATTAGCATTATTTTGAAATGGTTTGCTTTTCAAAACCACTTTATGCACAAATTGCTTAAGTGATATCTATGGCTTAAGCAATATAGTATCTCTCTAGATCCAATACAAGAGCAGGGTGGCAACTAGTGGGTGAAGTATTCATGAAGTGAAGTATCCATAAGTATGATTGGATGTTGCTTGTTCTCATAAATGAAAACGCATGCAAACGCAGGGTAAATGACGAGTATGCATACAGTACGTGTTATATTTGACACTACATCAGATAACCTCAACCTAACACTGTTCTAACACCTATCAGTGCTTTCTTTTCCCCTTGTGTAAACATGGTCTCTCACACCTTTGCAGCACAGCACACTCCAACCACCTCACATAGCCTCGCATGACATGATTCTGAGCAGGTTCGCTGAAACACTGCAAAACCAAGGCTGGAGCGTAAGGCTGGAGTGATTGCCCTGTAGGGGGGCAGGTTGCAGTGGGTGGTGAGTGTGTTGTGCGAGGAGGAGGTCAGCTGTCATTAAGCCCGTCGGTCTCCAGGCCTCTCTACTCTCTCTCTCGTTCCTCACCCTTCACACCTCAGATCACACGGGGATCGGCACCCAAGTGAAAATAAGCCCTGCCAGAGATCAGGACTAAATGCTAGTTAGCGACCAAGGACTCCAACAACAACAGATTCAAGATGGACAACGAACGACACTTCAGCTAGATACATTCAACACAATGATTTTCATAAAGGCACCTACACAGTCATACATTTGTAGGTGATTAATTAATAAGATTTGATTGCTGCACACTGAATAAATCAATTCAAATTACAATGGTACTGAGTGTGATACTGGATAGCCAAGCAACACTACATACAGAATAAACTGTATTCAGGGTTATGGAGAAATCAAGTCTAGAGAGACCACATCCCACCCAGTCAGCGTGGTTTGAGGATTTTTTTTTAAGTAACTGTAAGAAGAATGTAAAATGTTGACATATGATGGATGGCCATCAAAGAGGGAAAATGACTGTGCGACCACGTCTGATGGGGACTTCATGGCTCATATGTACACTGGTCCTAACGCTGATCAGACCCTGAAATCACTTTAAAGGAGAATCACCTGCTAATGACCGTGCACTGCCAAGCCCAACTGGGCCTCCAATTAACATAATTGCAATTAACATTGAGGGATTGGCTGGCATCGGACACAGCAGAACGGTACGGTGCCCAGGTCCGGCTGATTTTTGTTTACCTCGATGCCTGTGACGGCATCTAAACACTGTCGTTTCAAACATTGGATCGTGCAGCGGACGTTAGTCGGGTCCAACGTGAATAATTGCGCTTCGCTGTTGCCAAGACACTGGCATCGCAAACTATTAGGGATGATGGGTTGGTGCGTATGTGGAGGTCTCTTCGCGCCTAAAAGCGAATGTGACGTTAGGCCCTGACAGGTAAATCGTTGCGTGGTCACAGCCTTCCGTCACAGGCGTTGGGTGCTTAAAGAGGGGCGTCCACGGAGGATAGGCACCAAAACAATGGCAGCCCATCAGGCGAAAATGGCGGGCGAGAGCGGGAGATAGATAGATGGCGGAACGACGGCGTGTGACAGATCGATTGTGCGGCCCTTGTTTGGCGACCGACACGGGGACATGCTGACAGATAACAGAAGTGGCAGGTGTTGAGGGATCTGCCAAAATAATCAGGGCTCTTTATTGCATTAGGTTTTTGCCAGGCTTATTGTGCTAATCCAGCAAGATGCCTCTACAATAGAGCTCTGATGAGACCTTTTGGATAGAAAAAAAGAAAAGAAAATAGACCATAAAAAATGAGTGAAATGTTGAAGGATGGAGGTGTTTCACTCCTATTGTTGTTGGGAATTAAACTCATTTTGAGACACTCAGCCATCTGTGCATACCGAATTAGGGGTCACAATTGGTTCGGACGATTTTTTTTTAATACATATTTTTATGGCACCATTATAATTTAACTGAAGGATGGTACCATTATCATTCATTATTTCCACTTGCCAACATGAAGAAAAATAGACATAGCGGATGAATGGATGAATGGATGAATGTATGAATGGATGAATGGATGGATGGATCAGTAAGCACACTGACAGGAAGAGGAAGAAAAGCAAGCTGTATTACAAGAATTTCTTGGAAGAAAACTACAACTATGTAGTGCAATTATGCACCATATTGGATTTAACCATGTGAATCAAGGTCAGCCTGTTTTCCATGGTAACTACATGCAGAAATATGCCTAATTGCTTATTCTGGAACAGTCTGTTGAGGTAGGTTTGTGCAAAGCACTGACAGACATGATCAAAAAAACACACACACACACACACACACACACACACACACACACACACACAACTAGACAGGACTGAAACACATTCAGTTTCTCCTTTTGTGTGTCCTTATCTGACTACTGCCTGGAAACCTAGGCCTTGACCAGATGCTACATCCGATTCATCGCAGGGGTGAACAAGACTAGCAAGTGTGTGTGTGTGTGTGTGTGTGTGTGTGTGTGTATGTATGTGTCACCCACAAAGACTGACCTCTGAAGGAACCAGCTTGTAAAAATGGCCTGAACCACAAAAATAGGGGAGGGTTTTGAAAGGCTGGGAGCAGGGACAAGTGATCCATTGTGGATGTACAATCACGGGCTGTGAGTCAAGGTCGGGGAGGGGAGCAGAGGGCCGGTTGGGAGGGAGGAAGGGAGAGAGAGAGAGAAAGAGAGAGAAAGAGAGAGAGAGAGAGATGCTGTGGAGATCTGACTCATGATAATATGTCATCACAGAGTGCTCAAAAGTGCAACCCTGTTCCAAAGCAGGGCATCTCAATAATCAGCCGCATGTATTGAAGAGCACATTCCATTTCACTGAGTGTGTGTGTGTGTGTGTGTGAGAGTGAGTGAGTGAGAGAGAGAGAGCATGTGTGTTACAAGCCTGCAGTGAATCCATTCATGCAACTGTAAGGTCAACATGTAACAAGCGTGTGCGCGCACGCACACACACACACACACACACACACACACACACACACACACACACACACACACACACACACACACACACACACACACACACACACACACACACAAACACACACACACACACGCACACACACACACACACACACACACACAGCTGGAAACAGGTCCACTGGCTAAACCATGGAGGAGCCAATTAAGTAAAATATTACTAGGAAGCTGCAGCAGTACAATGGTGTATTCTTGTGTATTTCATTTGGTGATGTTTGTTTATTTCTTTGTTCCTGGCGGTCAGGATGAAAACAACCTAATGACACCCCTCCCCCACTCAGTCTGAAACATCCAGCTATACTTTATCTCTCTCTCCCTCTCCCTCTCTCCCTCTGTCTCTCTCTCTCTGTCTCTCTCTTTCTCCAACCACCGAATGCAGGCAATTCACCCAAGCTCATCGCTATGCTGGGCAGTCCACTCGGGCAGCGGCAAGATGAGGCCAGCAGTAACTTCACTTGACAGAGCCGCCCTCCGCCCAGAATACTGATGACACCGTCCACCCACAAAAGAGGAGAGCCGAGGGAGGGAGAGAGAGGGTGTAGAGAGACAGAGACAGAGAGAGAGAGAGAGAGAGAGAGAGAGAAAAGAAGAGACAATGAGTGGAAGGGAGAGGGAGAGAGAGGGTGAAGAGAGACAGAGAGAGAGAGAGAGAGAGAGAGAGAAAAGAAGAGACAATGAGTGGAAGGGAGAGGGAGAGGGTGAGGAACAAGAGTTGAAGGGATGAGAGAGGAAGAGCGAAAGAGGAACAAGAGGTGAGAGGATGAAGAGTGAGATCGAGGAGGAACTCGTCAACAGATAGTGAGAGGGGGGGGAAAATGCAACACAAGGAGTGTGGAAGAGAGAAAAGTAGAGAGAGAGCAAGAGAGAAAAGGGGGGAGAGAGAGAGAGAAAGATGGAGAGAAAGAGGGAGAGAGAGCAACATGATGAGTGTCACCGAGCAAGTTTGGAGTTGTCAAGATAGAGGAGAGAGAAAAAGAGATAGACAGAGAGAAAGATAGAGAGATAGAGAGATAGAAAGAGAGAAAGATAGAGAGATAGAGATAGACTGAGAGGGGGGGCATGAGCAAGGAAGAGAGCAAAATAGTGAGAAAGATGACATGTCAGTGGGCTACAAAGCAAAGATTGGCTTTAACAGGGAGAAGAATCCCTTTATGTGTGGGCTGCCGTAAACCTCAACAACACACACGCACACACACACATACACACACAGGGAGAAGAATCCCTTTATGTGTGGGCTGCCGTAAACCTCAACAACACACACGCACACACACACATACACACACAGGGAGAAGAATCCCTTTATGTGTGGGCTGCCGTAAACCTCAACAACACACACGCACACACACACATACACACACAGGGAGAAGAATCCCTTTATGTGTGGGCTGCCCCTCTTATTAGTCCCTCAAATTACTCTCACCGTCACATGCCAACCTCTCCTCCCACCACCACCACCACCACCACCACCCCATTCTCTCTGTCTCTCTATCTTTCTGTCTCTCTCTCTCTCTCTATCACACACACACACACACACACACACACACACACACACACACACACACACACACACACAGAAAAAAAAAAAACGTCATGATTTACCTGGAATCCACAAGCCTACAAACCAGCCCCTATGACGATCCACATTCTCTGGACACAACAAAACATGCCTTGCCATGTTGAATGCAATCCAATCAAAACTGGACAGTACTAAACAGCTACCAAATCACATTTAACAACTAACCAATCACATTTTGAATCTGATCACGGAAATCTCGAGGGAATCTGGAACCCATCTGACCACACATCTTCAGTAGCGTGAATACTAATGCCTCCTGGTGCGACGCCAACACATAGACTCTCAGAGAAAGTGGCATAAGCCGTAACAAAAAGTGGTCATTATGGATGGCACATACACGTGTGAATGGACACACACGTGTGAATGGTGATGTGTCTTAGCTGTCCACTGTTGTCCAGCCCCCGGGACACATTTTTAAAACCAAATGACACACCAAGTGAATTCAGTGCCTGATATTATATTGACTTCTTTATTCTTTATTCAACCCCCCCCCTTCGCCACCACCAACATCTCCTCCCAAACACCATCTACACACCTGTGTTACATAAACGATGATGATTTTTGGACAGTGAAATGTTTGGAAAATTTCCGATGACAGAATATGATTATGATCACCTGTCTGGGCTAATTGGCCATCCGATGATAACGAGCCGTCCACCTGGTTGACAGCTGTTCCCAGAGAGGTTACAGCCAGAGATAGGACCAGGCTCTTGGGGAGACTGCTTTTCTATCTTTCTTTCCCTTCCTTCAAGCCCCCTCTGGTGTCTTAATTGATATGATGGCTAATTACTCTGCAATTTGTTAATTTGCAGACCTGTCTCTTACAATGAACAGAGAGACAAACTGTCATAAAAAGTTCTGAATTGCAGTAGCTGAAGCAAGCAGGGTAGACATTCTATCTTCTGAACATACTATGGATGGTATGTCTAAGGACAACAACCCAATTACAATCTTAGATGAATGATTGAACTGTAACTAATTTGCTGTCAAGATCTAATATGGAATAAATTGGAATAAAAGATCTTAATGCAATCACAAAATATAACTTGAGGCAATCACAAAATATAACGTGAGGACTTACATAATTTATAAAGTAACCAAAATATTAGGATGATACACTCAGACCAGTTTCTAAGGGCTTCTGTAATGAAGTGAATGTGCTTATTGCATCCTGGTATATGATCAGACAGTTATTGAAATATCTTTTTTTCCACAAAAAGTAACTCACTAATAACAATCTCTCCCTCTTTCTCTCTCTCTTTCTCTCTTTCATATATTTATTTTCCCCATCTTGCAGCATAATTTTATCATCTTTAATATGGCATGTATAAATAAAACATCTTGATGGGTAAAAGGGCATTCGGATCAGATATGGTCATTTCATATAGCAGTCATTCAGATTAAATTCAATAACTCACCCAGGGTTATCAAATTCTCAGCTGCTGAATGAAATATGATTTTGGTGCAGTACAGCAAAACAAACAAACAAAAAAAAACAGTAGCCTCTATGTCAGGGTTTGTGATGCCTTTGAAGTCTGGTCCAAGACTGCGAATGGCATGTAATGAGGTGTAAGGGTCCACAAAGTTTCAGGCCATGTGAATACAGGTCACTATATGAAACCTGGAGTGCTGAAACAATATAGCTATTGAAAATCCGTCTCTGCATGAGTGTGTGTGTGTGTGTGTGTGTGTGTGTGTGTGTGTGTGTGTGTGTGTGTGTGTGTGTGTGAGTGAGTGAGTGAGTGAGTGAGAGAGCGAGAGAGAGAGAGAGAGAGTGACAGAAAGAGAGAGAGAGAGAGAGCAAGGCAAGGCAGTCATATGGCCAAGGGAGGTTATGTTCTGCCCTCTGGCAAGCAAAATTAAATGAAAGATTAGCTTGCCGGGTGACAACAATAATTGCTCGAAGAAAGAAAGTAAGTAAGTTAAAAATTAAAACACGAAGAAGTGGCTAATATGTGGGTATGAATTAGAAAGAATTATCACTATGTAAGTGTTTAAGTATGTAAGTACATGGACACACACACACACACACACACAATTGCATGGGCACTTGCTGTCTTTCTATTACCCAGACAATCATCCCTACTATTTTGCATCGAATTATTAAACTCCAGTCACCACCAAGGCCAGTACTAAAGATGGGATGAAACCTGAAACACAAGAGTGCAAGTCACTGAGGCATGGCATAGGGCCACTACCAACAGATGGCAAGCACAAGCCATGTAGTGTGCAATGGAATGACCAGTGAACACAGGAACCTGTCATCAGAGAGATGTGTCTGTGAATAAAAAAAATGTCAGTTATTTGTGGTGCAAGGACATAGAAACACAGGCTGTGTGTGTGTGTGTGGTCTGGAATTTTGAGCCACACAATAATTCCAGAGCAGTTAGAGGAACCTGAAAGGGAAAGAAGTGTTAGCATTGCATGCAGTTTAGCCTTTAGCTTTTTAGCGATCTGAGAGTATTGGAAAGGGATACGTACTGTATGGGACACACTCGTACTGCACCTCCAGGTACTTATATGTCCCAGGGCAAGGGTCAGGGAAGACTTCTGGCCCGGCCACCACCGCACATTGCGTTCGATTGTTGCATCTACAAAGAGATCAAAAAGGGAGGAGATTAGCAATTCTGATGGACAACTATACAAAAGGAAATGTGATGAATTCATCTCCAAAGTCATGGCAATGTCATCCACGCACATCCTCAATAAAGTGCACAAACCAAAGCCGTAACTCAATTAGGGCACACTTAGCATGTGGCTAATGAAGGGGAATAAATACCATTTTACTGTTGCGATTATGAAATCGAACCATTTGAGGGTTGAGTGATCGCTGATTGCTTGTCTGTCAGCAGTAAAATTGTGAGGTTGAAAAGGAGAAGTGGGGTGGACGTTCACTGGTGTTTTTCTGCGTTGTGAATTTTTCGGAGTGCGAGGAAGCGGACGCAAGATAGGACCATGACTAATGTACAGGGGACACAGGCAGTCAAGTGAAAAATCAAGCGAAACGTTGGCTCCCCGTCTGTCTTAGGCTCATTAGTCTCTCAATCACAATGTTTTAAACCGCAGCACTTTACACAGTCATGCCTTCATTCGCTTATAGCTATTTATTCCGTCTCCGATTGGGGCAAAAATTAAATGACCAGCGATTGAAACTTCAAGTGCATAAAACAAAACTTGGATGTCGATGATTGCTTCGGTGAAAAATGAGATCAACACACCAGGGTTAAAAAGAAATAAACAGCCAACGAATGTTGAATAATACGCATTAATCATTTCACGGCATCAACCGCAATAACATCATTTATGTTCGCAATTTGAAATATTGGACAGTTGGCACAAGCGTCCGCCGAGCGTCGCCAAGCCAATTCAATCGTGCATCAAACCGATGCTTACAAACGGCCTCTCGCTGCAAAAGGCTCTGAGGGGCAGGCGACATAAAAATGTATTTATTTCCTGCTAAATAGCCTCTCACAATGCGAGTCACAGGGCAGGGTCGAGGTGAGCTAACACCATGATTCATACGGGACAATTAAAAGCTTCCTTTACACCTTAATTAACATTGATTCCGGGGCAACTAATCAATCTCACCAGGACGAAAGGAGAGTGAAGGACCTTTTCTCATTTAAGGCGAGCCTGTAATGAGACACTAGCCGGCTCTTATCGCCAGCTGGACTTTATAGGGTCGTGACCCCTGGATGCCACTCATTTCTCTCCCTCTGCACTCACACTCTCAAGCGTCTGAATGCAGCCTGTGTCTCACAGGGTCAAAGCTACAGAGGAAAAGAGAGAGAGAGAAACTATTACCAAAGCCCAATGTTTTTTTCCTTAGTTTCTTGTTTTTCTGAATACAATAAAGTTACTTTTCCTGTCCATTAGGTTCATACCTTTCTTTGAAGGCATAACCAGACAAGCTTTTTAGTGATTGTATAAGAGGTGGTTCTTGACTGAGACAGAACAAGAAACTACATAAATGCCACTAAAATCACCTCAAAGGGAGTGGAGCTTCTGTGTTTTATCAATTCAATACAGGAAGGCTTTTCATACGGGCAGGAGTACACTCTCCGAAGGCAAGACATTGATTCAAGAAGATAGACTGCTAAATCACAACTATTCGCCAGAACACAAGATAACTATGCTGAAAACGATCATGACTGTTTACTACATACTTTGCAAGATCGTCTTCCCCAAATATGTCCACGGCATGTAAATTATAGAATTATGTTGTTAAGCATTTTTTTTTTGTTTTAGGTATAATTAATAACTAAGAATAATTATAATTAACACCATTAGACATTGTTCATTTTAATTACATTATGATAATTTGCTGTAGTCTGCCGACAAATTCATGGTGGTGACACTATAATAGTATACTGCTGCAATTACAAAGATTCCTTTGCTTCATTGTTCTTTGCTGCCCTGGTGTTATGAAAGCTAACAAAAAAAAAAACCTCAGATATGTTTCTCAGAAAAATCAGATATGTTTATTGCGAACAGAGATGAAAATGACCCAATGTTTCGGGTTATACTGCGACTTAGAGTATACTGTTACAGTCCTCTCCTGCCAAGCCCAGCTTCCTGATGGAGTCAAGGAAGACAAAAAAAGGAGCACAGCTTGTTTGAAATATCCTGCCTTCCTCATCTGTGCAGTAATCTTTATTATACAAACAATGCAAAGTTCACAGAGGGTCAGGACGCTAAACTTTAATCAGGGCGCGCGATCACTTTGCATGAACCTGCAGATTAAGAATAATCATACTCGTCAGGGAGCAGATTACGCACTAAATCCAAGCATCAATATTTATCTTGACCCATATCTGTGCTGCCATGAGGCTTAAAGAATGCTTCCTGCCGAGATGTCAAGGGAGTCATTTTTTATCTGATGAAAGTCCGAGTCCAATGAAATCAAAGTGCACTCGGTGTAATTAGAAATTAACAAATTAAAAGAGAAAATCAATTAGGAAAAATCAATAGGGAATTATATACATAACAAGCACGGTTAGGGATGTCTAATGATGTTAATGTGGTATCATGAAATATCAGGCTCGTTGGCCTTCAGCTTGACCTTAGTGAGTAGGGAGGGTCCAGTTGATTCACTAGGGGCCCAGTGCTGAAATCCATCAACGATTTGAACACAATCCAATTACAGGTTGGGACTGACACCTCCTCAAATGGCATCCACTGTAGAATGGGGAACTACAAATATACTACACAGAACAATGTACCCTCAAAGGAAATGGCCAGTGGACTGTCTGAAAGAGAGATATTTTGATTTGTTTGGGTAGAACAAAACACTTTGTTTTGCCTTGGTCTACCAGTGCCACCTACTCTCCGTATCAGCATTTGATGAAGTGTTAGTAGTACTTTCTTCTTCAAAACCATGCAAGGAAATGAAATGTGTCATGCTAGTTTGAATTGAACCTGTTTAATCATTACGAGCTCACCGCAGGAACTCATTTGTTTGTTTTTATCTTTAGTTTCTCCATTTCACTACCTGCAGAGTTTGATTAAGAGTTTCGCTTTGCTTTGCTTCCATTGAGTCCAACTGGCTTCAAATCAACGACTATAAGCAAGATTTTGTCAAAATTAACGAGACATAAACTGCACCCCCCCCCCCCGCCAAAAAAAAGACAGTTGAAACTGAAATATTCTGCTTCTTATCTCTGTGCTCTTCCTTCCTGTACAGCACTCAGCACCTTGTCAAAGGCATGACATTTAAATAGCGTCTGCTTAGCGCTTTTCCATCCTCGGTGCCAAACGGAGCGATTTCACAGATCCTCCCTCCTGCTCTCGCCCTCACCTTGCCATCTCGGTGGCCCCCCGCGCAAGGAAGGACAAGTGTGTGTGTGTGTGGCGGGGTGGGGGTGTGTGTGTGGGGGGGGGGGGGCGTTGCGCCAATATTCATGCAATCTAAATATGAAAGGTGACATTAACTAGCTGTCAAATGGTGGGCCCATTCCACATAACCCAAACATTCCATTGCAATTGAGAGCGAGTGTTCTATTTGCTCCCCACCTCTATATAATATATTTTTTTCTTTCTCTGTGTTTTTGCTTTCCAAAGAGAGTGGCGATGCCTCCCTGTCAGCTCTTTTTTGTGTTCTGGACGTGTGTGTGTGTGTGTGTGTGTGTGTGTGTGTGTGTGTGTGGTGTGTGTCTGTATGTCTGTGTGTGTGTGTGTGTGTGTGTGTGTGTGTGTGTGTGTGTGTGTGTGTGTGTGTGTGTCTGTATGTCTGTGTGTGTGTCTGTATGTCTGTGTGAGTAAGTGAGTTTGTGTGTCTGTGTGTATGTGTGTGTGTGTGTGTGTGTGTGTGTGTGTGTGTGTGTGAGTGAATTTGTGTGTGTGTGTGTGTATGTGTGGGTGGGTGTGTGTCTGTGTGTGTGGTGTGTGTGTCTGTGTGTATGTAATGACACGAGGCGCCTGAGCTAGCTCGACGAGTAATCGCTGTAATCTCCCCCTGATCCCCCTGCCAAACAAAAGTGGGAGACCATGCCGGATCCCTCACCGGGAGGACCCAAAATGTGGCCACAAGCTCTAATGGCAAGGACTAACACACACACACACACAAACACACACACACAAACAGTCTGTGGAAGTGTTGCAGATTAACAGGTGCCATGAACTCCATTTGGAACATCAGCAAAGGAAAAAGGAAATACAAATGGTCCTGTTATAGCATCACACACACACACACACACACACACACACACACACACACAGGTGAAATGGATCATGCAAAAGGCCCTGTTACACCATCAGCAAACATTGGGGCAGGATTCTCCACACACATATTAAGCCCTCTGATTGGGGTTATTCCCTGAGTTTCCCCTGATGTTTTCACTATCATTTGCACATTTGCCTCGTAAAACTGGTCCCTTTTGAAGATGAAAAGCAGAGACTAGGTTCAAAAGTTGTTCTTTATAATTTGTATTTTTATTTTTATTCCACACAGATCCTTTGTGACAATGTAAATCTCTGGAAACCATCAGCCTTTTGAAAGTACTGTATGAAAGAATGCAAATGGCAAAATAGATGCACGTATTCTCCAAAATTCAGTAAAAACACAATTACTTCAACCACACCAGCAGTGGAAAACTGATCAACGCCCCGTAGAAATGGCACGTTAAACGAGCCTTGATGGTGATTGCTGCATGGACGCAGCCCAGACACATCGTGGTCAGAGACAGCAGACGTAGCTACATGTACTGTACCTAGCATTAGTGCTCAGATTTGTCTAGAATGGCTAACCACTTCCTATACACAAGAACTCTGTAATAGTTCTACTTCAGTTCAACTTTTGATTAATATAAGCGTCTTTCATTCATTTAGCATATATTTTTTGCTAATGTGACGGCAAGGGTGAAGGCATATATATATATATTTATATATTATATATATTTTTTAATCAGACTAAATGTTCACCGGGTAATGAACCCCATGATTGTGTGCTATCACCTGAGGTCTAGCAACACATTGAAGCGATACAATGTACTTATAATGGAATATTTCATTATATTCCAACTTCTGGTGACAGAGTCTGCAGTTTTTTGCTTGTAGTAATTCAATTATTCAATTTTCAATTTCCTCTACATTCTGAGGGCCCTGTTCAGCCACCCAAGAAAATGCCTCACAGTAGGAGTGGGAGGGAGCGGAATTTTTTTTTCTTTTTAGTCAAACTATCCTTAAAAAAAATAAAAATAAAATTAGTGTTTATTCCTAGTGCATTTTGGCCCCCGTCAGAGTGTGGTTGACCAGAGAGGGTTCGGGTCAACGTGTCAGGAACTGTGTGTGTTACTGGGGTGTCTCAGAGTTGAGGTGAGAACACACTCGCAGAGGATTGTGGGTACCAGTGGTGTGAGAAACACTTCACTTCTAATCTGGTCAAGACCTTGCTGAGGTGAAAAATGGTGATTGGTTGAGTCCTACAATAATTGGAAAGTGTCTGTGTGTGTGTGTGTGTGTGTGTGTGGGTGTGGGTGTGTTTGTGTGGGTGTGTTTGCTGGTAGTGCGTGTGTGGTGTCTTTGGGGGTGTTGATAGAGTGTGCGATGTGTGCGTGTGTGTGTGTGTGTGTGTGTGTGTGTGTGTGTGTGTGTGTGTGTGTGTGAAAAGTCTATGGTAGTGCATGCATGACTTTTATTTGTTTGCAACAGATCGACAGGTCAATATCTCCCTGTCCCTTATTCTGAAAGACAGTGTTGTGAGAGTGGTGTGTGTGTGTGTGTGTGTGTGTGTGTGTGTGTGTGTGTGAAAGAGAGAGAGTAAGAGAGAAAGGGTGAGAAGGAGAGAGAGTGAGGGAGAGATGGGCAGGTCAATATCGCACTGTCACAGTGGGGAAGTCTAATGCGTCTGGGCTAGTGTGCAACGGAAGAGGAGCCTTCATTCATTAGCCTCCACAGCAGTGAGGGGCCCACACCACATCCATCTCTCCTTTTGCCTGTCTGACACCGGACGCACAAACACACACACACACACAAACAAATGGACATCACACACACACACACACACACACACACACACACACACACACACACACACACACACACACACACACAATGGACATCACACACATACACACACAAATTAACATCACACACAAACAAACACACACACACACACACACACAGAAACAGAAATGTACACACACACACACACAAATGGACATCACACACACACACAAAAATTAACATCACACACGAACAAACACACACACACAAACACACACACACACACAGAAATGTACACACGCACGCGTCATTACAGAGTCAAAGCCAAAGTCTCATAGAGGAGTTGTCATAATGCCACTGAGAGGGTAAGTAATTTACCTACGGCAGTGCAGGAACAGGATGAGGTATCCATCACACGGGAACAGTTTCAGGACAATGCACTATTGTGTTTTACACTGACGGCCTACATAGAGAAGATGCTCACCCTCTCATGGGTGCAACGAACAAATGACTGCATCGTTCTACACACACAGACACACACACAAACACACAGACACACACACACACCCACACAAATATAATGAAGTAGCAAAAACGATTTCACTAATCCAGGTCCACTTCAAACAGGTCAACTGTCCACTTCCTCTAGCAGTTTCATAATGATAGGACTGTCTCTCCTCAGAGTCGGGAAGCAAAAATGAATCTGTCCCACCTTCATGCATTTCTGACCACCAATCACTGCAAACCATCGAGGAGTCACCAATGGCAGAGCCCAATCAATACTTCATCCACTTCCTCAAACACAAATCTCCGCCTTCCTCTTCTCACTAAGCCCCAGAAGACTTGCCCTCAACCCGCCCACACCACACCACACCAACCCCCCCCCCCCCCCTCTTAATTCTTAGTCAGGGAAAGTAGTCTGAGGTGAATCAGAGCAGATTAGAAATCAAGAGCAAAGACATGCCAAACACTGACTATGCAAACAATGCAAGCAGATTTAAGAGGGTGGGCGAGTGGGATTGAGAGACAGCTCTAGCCTCTAGCATTAAACCCACAGCTCACAAATCTCTAGATCAGAGGCGCAATATGGCGCAGCACAGCAAAACATCGGATCACGCAGCGCAGAGCCAAAAAAAATAACTTATCAGAACAGCAAAGGACAGCTGGGTGCAGCAAGGCAAAGTACATCACTTTGGTCTCCATGTTGTGGATGCTGATGTTTGTTGAAAGCACATTTAATATCAAGGAGAAGCGTCCCTCGATCCTCCTTACCTAAGTGTGTGTGTGAAGACTTGCTGAATAAGGCATTTCAGTCCACTTGGGAGGATTGTGACCCCGGTCATGATGAATCTTTAACACGTTTCTAATTTCAGTAGTCAATTTGCAGTGATTGTGGCTTACAAATGCTTTTACTGGCACATTAACTGAAACAGTATCTACACACTCTCACATGTTTTCAATGGGAGCAGGGGAGGAGTAAGGTTCTATAATTAATGTGTACTCGTCCATAACCTTCCTCTAAATGGATTAAATTTGTGTAATTAGTGGCAGGCGGTTATGTATGGTGCTAAATAGCATTTATATTACTTGTTTAGCATTCAGAATTCAGCTTACCCATTTCTCTGCCCTGCGTGTTTGAGAGTCTAAGAACTTTGAATGCTAAACATATGGATTTGTTCTTCCCATACTTTATCCACCATTATCTACATTAAATCACACTACACATCTACAGTATCTCTACACTGAAACCACACTGCACATTTGGCTTCCAGTGTTTCCCACATAATTAAATTATATTTGTGGTGGTAGGTTTGCAGAATTAACTTGAATGCAACAGTTTTTAACAAATTAGCGCAGCGTGGTTATGATGCTAACCAGATTTAAGCACAATTTAGTACAACCTGGAAAATCATTGTGTGGTGGTCAATGTTGATATTGTGGTGGGCCGCCACAAATAAGTCAATGTATGGGAAACACTGGCTTCCATGCCTGTCTATAGACCCTTTCAAGAGAGTTCCATTATCAGCATCATAGTTGGCCCCACAAGACTTCCTTTTTAACATTCCATATGTTATCTTAATGCAGAGGAAGTAGATTGGGGCCCAAATAGAACGTTCAAGCATTGTTTTTGTTTTTATTGTTGAAAGGGTCAATTCATGACGAGTGTTTGGTGTTAGCGGTGATCTCTATGCATGCATGCATTCAAGACTGCCAGACTACACTCTCTCTCCCCCCCCCCCCCCCCCACAGAGGCAGCGGATGATTTGGGTCCGTTTTAGAATCAGGCACAAAGATGGCCAGCTCAATCCTATCAGCCCATTGTGGCACCAAAAAAAAAGGACCCCTAAGGACTAATTAGACTGTTCCAAAAAAAGCACATGACTTATATCCACGGCGTGGCTACTCCCCTTACTCCATCTCTCAACTTCCCCACCAGCTCCTCGACCACACCATAACCACCGTGGAAAATAAATAAATAAAAATTCCCCACACATACACAAAGGTGAGGGACACTCTTTCTTTCTCTCTCTCTCTCTCTCTCTCACACACACACACACATTGAAACACTGAAACACTGAAACACACACACACAGAGACAAGCACACCACACACACACACACACACACACACACACACACACACACACACACACACACACACACACACACACACACAGACAGGCACACTTGTCAGCACAGGAGGTTAGTTTTCTCTTCTTTCAGGTCTTTCTTTTGCTTTCCTTGACGGATGGCAAAATGGAAACATATGGATTTATTCTGCTCTCTGCCTGCTCCGACTCCGACTTCCTCCACTTCTCCTCGGGCACTTTTTTGCGGCGAACAAAAACGCACGCTTCTGGAGTGGACCAATGGATGGCCTTCTTATTTCTCAAAGCCTGGCTCCTCTCCAGGGACCCGCAACGCATGCCCGCCGATAAACAGACGCATTTCCTGTAAAGGTGTTTGTGTGTGTATGTGTGTGTATGTGTGTGTGTGTGTGTGTGTGTGGGGGGGGGGGGGGTATGTGTGTTATTATGGGTTAACTGTGATTGAAGTAAGTGTGTGAATTTGTATGTGCGTGTGTGTGTGTGTGTGTGTGTGTGTGTATGTGTGTGTGTGTGTGTGTGGGGGGGGGGGGGGGGGTATGTGTGTTATTATGGGTTAACTGTGATTGAAGTAAGTGTGTGAATTTGTATGTGCGTGTGTGTGTGTGTGTGTGTGTAAATGTGTGTATGCGCGCTTGGCGAGAGAATAGCAACAGATGACGGAAGCGCCATCTCTCGTGAACGGCTTCCATTCACCAAAACTTTAAGCCTGTGATTGATGATTGATGACACAAATACAGTTCTCTAGCAAGGTCTCCAAAGTTTCCTGCCAGTGGGCGAGTTTGCGCTCCCTCTAACACTCTAACTCTCCTCATAGCCCTTATAGGCTGCAGACCAACCTCTGCTCTGCACCGCCATCACAGAACAAACAAATAAATCTGATCAAACTTGGCTTGATGAATAGACTGAAAAAAATAATATACAGTATAAGAAGCCACTATTTATATTCTATAGCTCCTGCAATAGGGGAACCATATCATTATGTGCAGTGTGATATTTTTAGTGATATTGACTGGTTTGTTTGCATTATCGTATACAGATGAATAGAGTCAAGATTAATGTTTGGGGAAGTGCTGGTAGTACATAGCTACACAGTGATAACTACACTCAGTGGGAATGAAGAAATGGGTCATTTACTACACCGAATTACAAAACTATAAAGACAAATGCACGTCACCTTTTATCACACACAGAGCAGAACTAGGTCTTATCCTGATTTTTTTTTTTTTTTTTATATCCGGTATTTTTATGTATGTGTGTCTGTATGCATACTCTATCAACACCCCCAAAGACACCACACACACCACCAGCACACCCACCCACCCACACACACACACACACACACACACACTGTGTAGTTATTGGAAAGCTTCCTTTCAGCAAGGCGCCATCATTACCATACATCATTGCCAAAATTCCCCAATTACAGTAGAGACAAAGAGACTACACAATGAAAAAAATAAATAAAATCCAAATATATATATAAAAAAAGTTAATACACAGCGCAGCAACAGACAAATAT
>NW_027468640.1:13337320-13354820 GCF_046254945.1 Alosa pseudoharengus
CTCTCTAACCAACAAAATGGAGACTGTGGGGGCATGCAAGCTACTGGAGGAAATCAGAAATCAAACATCCTGAATAACAGTACGATTCCCTGCCATCAAGTACTGACACACACATACAGTACACACACACACACACACACATACAGTACACACACACACAAACACACACACACATACAGTACACACACACACAAACACACACACATACAGTACACACACACACACACACAGTCTGGAGACACCACATTGCACAAAGCCAGACCGCCCCGCCCCGCGTCTGCCCTGAAAGACGCTAAACACACACTCAGACAAGCAACTTCAACTGGAGCGCGACAGCGAAAGAAAAAAAAAAAAAGAAGAAAAGATTATGTAATTGTGGCATTAGTCATACGCATATAAATATCACCAGAAAACCTTGAAATTACACCCCAGTTCAGCGCCTTTGCAAAGGTTAGGAGTGAGGAACGAGTGCAAGACAGAAAAAGGAGAGGGGAAAAGAAACACTATGTTGTGATAAACAGAGCTTGCTCTTTTTGGGAGTTATTATTAGACCCATGTTAATGAGGCAATCACCAATGGCAGAGTACTCATTAGTCTTACTGTGTTATTGGGTGTGAGTGGGTGTGTGTGTGTGTGTGTGTGCGCGTGTGTGTGGGTGTGTGGGTGGGGGGGCTACTAATTATCTCAGGCAATAGGATCAGGAGCAGACCTTCCCTCTCGGGAACTGGAACATGGGGAGTCACATCGGAGGGGTCTTTTATCAGGAGAACTCTCCTCCTCGATGGCCGGCCCTCTACTTCAGGGTATAACTGTGCTAATTAGATAGATGGTTCCAGAGGACTACCTTGTTTCTATACAACATAACAAACACCTTGGTCAGTTTTTCTAGACATAGAATATGCGTAGACTTCCACTTTTTAAGTGGAAATCTTCTTTGAAGTTTTCTTTGAGTCTTAAACTAGGTGTTAATCATGGGGTTCTTTTATTTTTAATTTTTACTTTTTGAAACATGACCCAATCATCAGGTGTGTGCGGTCCATATGGGCAGGTGGGGCAACAAATTACCTGAAGCATCCTCCACAAAAAATAGTTCCTCAGTAAATCATTGCTCCAAGTCTATTTTTAATAATGCGATTGTCACATTAATTATCTGTAGTTTCTGTAGGCTTTCCAACTATTTTTGGTCTATTGACATCAACTTTTGGATGATGGTGGCGATTCTCGTTGAGTTTAATGTGTCATGCAATGTTGGGGCAGGGCACCTCGACGATCGCATTCCTCCATATATTTATTGCATAACCCTGGCGGCTTCAATAAGGATTGCAATCCGCGCTAAAAGACGCCTATATGGTCGTAAAGTAGTCTGCCCCATGGTCATATTCTAGAACTGCTCAAATTATTCTGCCAGTAAGCCTATTGTTTCATTTCAAGATGCAGAAATGGCGAGTAGTGTTGCACCTGTTAAAAAAAACAATGAGAGGTTGAAATTAGAAGATAAGTTAGCTAACCCTGGTGTCTTCCTTGGTTTAGTAGCTAGTGGATTTAATAACATCTTTGGACAGCGCAAAAACAATAAGGCAGCGGTGTTCAAAGGTAGGCCTATAGCCACATACTGCATTCAGAATGAGCTATATAGCCTATAATATAGGCCTAGTTCTACAGTGAGTGGTCAGACAATTATCCATGACACCCAACTGTTTCGAGTTGCAGTTATAAAACCCAACTACTTAAAAATATTAGATAGTTAGTTAGCAAGCCAAACAGAACACAAGAAGGGTAGTTTTGTTTACCCATAGCAACAACGGTTGCTAGCTTCACTGGTTTAACGTGATGAGAACGATGCAAACTTAACTGATGGGTTACTGATCTACAATTTTAATCCACTTACATTTCTGACTGTGACATGATTTAAGCATACAGCAAAGTCATGTAAAATATGTAGCCCAAAATGATAGGCTATTAAAAAAAAAAAAAAAGCCTTTCTGCCCTACCAAAATGTATGGTCACCGCACGCTACTGCCAATCATACAGAGTCCTCTGTGCAGCCAGTCATACTGACAGGTGATTGTTCAGTGCAGTTTTAGAGCGGCAAGTCGGCACAAATGAAAGAAAGTGCATGTTGCCGTTTTAATGACGGAACAGAAAAAAAAAAGAAAACCTGCAACCCGAACCTGTGTCCATCTGTCCCTCAATACTCCACGTGTGTTATGTCCACCGCTCTATCCTTAACTCTCTCTTACGATCGTTCCCCGTCTCACACACACACACACACACACATGCTCACACACACACACACGTGAAAACCGTGAGAACAAGTGAGCGCAACCTCAACCAGCTCTCTATCCGTCTGCAGGAGAGGCAGCTGGACACAGAGAGAGAGAGAGACAGAGAGAGAGAGAGAAGGGGAAAGAGAGAGTAAGAGGGAAAGAGAGAGAGAGAGAGACTTTGACTTTTAAAACCCCTTTATTGAACCATTGCATGGATCAAAACCACCTTCAACCCCCCCCCCCCCCCCAAGTCCCCATGGCAGAGAGAGGGAGAGAGAGAGAGAGAGATAGAGAGAGAGAGGGGGGGGGCTAGTGGGGGAAACTCACGTACGTGAAACTGGAGATAGCAGCGCTGGAGTGCTGGCTACGAGATCACAAGAGGAGCGGAGCAGAGCAGAACAGGTGAGCACAGCCTGGCTGGGCCACGATTATATAGGGGAACAGGGGTTAGGGGTGTTCAATAACACAAGAAAGACTGTGTGTGTGTGTGTGTGTGTGTGTGTGTGTGTGTGTGTGTGTGTGTGTGTGTGCGCCGGGCTTCCCCGGGAACCACTGAGGAGAGAATGGAGTGGATACTTGTGTGTGTAGGGAGGTCCAGACCACAGTCAAACAGGCCCACAGAGCCACTCGAAACACAGATGTCTTGTATTGGTTTGACGGAGAAGAGAAAGAAAGAAAGAAAGAAAGGAAGAAAGAAAGACAGTGAGAGAGTGAGAGAGAGAAAACCCCTTTATTGAACAATTGCATGGATCAAAAACACCTTAAAACACTACAGTGTACCCCCCCCCCCCCAGTCACCATGGCATACCCACATATCACCACATAAATGCCAAGGTCCCATCAGAGAGACATAGAGAGAGAGAGAGAGAAAGAAAGAGAGAGAGAAGAAAGAACTGGAGTTAGATGGAGATCGGAGATGAGGGGAGAGGGAGGAAGTCGGAGAGTGTGAGTACGAGTACAAGTCCTTCGAGGGAAAGAGAAACAGAATGTATGCAGTGTTTGGAGACCGGGAGGGAAAACAGGAGAGACAGAGAGAACACACACACGGACAGACTGAGAGAACAGAACGAGAGAGCACACACACATACACACACACACACACACACACACACACACACACACACGGCCCACCTCCCAGGGATTGTGGAGTGTCGCTTGCCCTGGATGCCTTCCCAGACGAACAGCTTGTGTCACCGCGAGCCTGTGAGAGGTGCACATTGGGAGGGGAGGGAGGCAACCGAAACCCCCCCTCCCCCATCTTCTGCACCGGCGACCGACACACCCCCCCCCCCCATCCACCACCGGTACCACTCCTTC
This sequence comes from Alosa pseudoharengus, assembly GCF_046254945.1. NCBI lineage: Eukaryota > Metazoa > Chordata > Actinopteri > Clupeiformes > Clupeidae > Alosa > Alosa pseudoharengus. The sequence continues at coordinate 13,340,905 of NW_027468640.1, forward strand.
TCACACACACACACACACACACACAGCATGGCGCTAAACCAACTCACTGCAGTGGCTCCTCATGGGGTGCACACGTCACAGTGCCCCCTGCTGGTGTGGAAGAAAGACAGCAGCGTCAGAAGCAACAATAGCAGCAGCAGCAGCGGCAGAGCTCCAAGGCCAGGCTGCAGCATTAAGCTCTAACAGGTGCCAATGGCTGTGGCACTGAAGCATGACTGTCAGGCCACACTCTGGCTCAGTGAGACTGGATGACTCATGAGAGAGAGTGAGAGAGAGAGAGAGAGATAGAGGGAGAGAGAGAGAGAGAGAGAGAGAGAGAGAGAGAGAGAGAGAGAGAGAGAGACCGGATGAACCTACTGGGAGGAAACCACTAAAACCTTGCATTACGCACACCTTCAAATATTCATTAGTCCAGACACGCTCTCTTTCTCAATCTGCGACTGCGGCCTTTTTTTCCCCCCACCTAACCGAGGGACATAATCTACATTCCTCTTGCATTGTAGTTCAGAGTGAGGTATTTGAGGTTTGCCGCTGTACATTGATGTAAAATGCCTTGGCTGCGGCGTGTGGTGGCACCGGCTGGTGTGCTAAGCTAAATCAGATTTCTTTCATGGGGAGCGGCTGACTTTGAGGGTAATCCTCCAAACCCTCCCGACTCCCCACAAACCCCACGTCTCCCCCAGCTAACCTCCCCAAGTAGATATCCATAAAAAAACCCAGCGCTTAGCACACACTGACGCGCGAGGCTCGACTCACTACTGAGAGAGAGTGTGTGTGTGTGTGTGTGTGTGTGTGTGTGTGTTCGACTCACTACTGAGAGAGTGGAGCCGCCGAGAACATTGTGGCGAATCTGTCACTTTATTTCAATTTAAAACACCGCCGCACCGGAGAGACTGTGGCATCATGGGATAGCTATTTTAGGGAGAGAGACTCGAAAGGTGAGGGAGTGGAAGGGAGTAACGGAAGGTTCCGGGTGACGCCGCTCACAAGTCGAGATTAGGACTCGAGTTAACTCGCTCCCTCTGACGATGAGTTCTCAAGGGCGAGATGAAACAGTCAGGGCGAAGTCGGGGAGGTCAAGTTAAAAAGTATGGCAGCCTACGCTCGAGAGGAAAAAAAAAAAAGAAAGAAAGAACAAAAGTTGGAAAAATGTCCCTCTAGACTCACCGAACAAACGCAGGGTGAGGGGGATGCGCACATACTTGCGGCAGAAACATTGACATGCACGGATGGAAACTCACATCAAATGGATGTTAACACCCGTCGTCTAATTAAAGAGACTCGAGTTAAGCAGCGTTTGAAAGGGGGAGAGAAACAACAGTTAAAGAGGGCAAGAGTGACAGAACGAGAGAGACAAAGAGAGAGAGAGAGTGAGAGAGAGAAATTGAGATAAGAGAGGGGAAAGAGGGAGAGGAGAAATGGAGATAGAGAGAGGACAGCGAGAGAGGGAGATTGAGAGAAAAAGATTAAAGAGATAGACATCAAGAAAAATATACAGATATAGAGAGAAAGAGAGCGAAAAACAAGAAAGAAAGAAAGAAAGATAGAAAGAAAGAATGAGAGAAAGTAAGGGAGATGGAAAGAGTGAGAGAAACCACGGAGGAGAGCAAGAAGAGAAATGTTCGAATGGGCCAACGAGACGAGTCTCTCAGACCCGTCTCCGCGACTGGGCTGGACTGGGAATGTTTGCTTTCATCGGACGTTGAGGCTCATCGGAGCGTTGTGAGGGAAAGTGCTCTCTCCTCCCCTCTCCAGGACTAATAGACTGAACCACACACACAGCTCCCATTCCTTCTCATTACGGGGCTGCGGACTCTCTGCCACGGCAGAGGACATTCATCTGGGCTCTTATCATACAGAATGAAGGGGAGAGAGAGAGAGGGGGGAGGGAGAGAGGGAGAGAGAGAGAGAGAGAGAGATAGACAGAGGGAAAGAGAGAGATAGTGAGAGAGGGGAAAAGGGAAGGAGAGAGAGAGGGGGAGGGATTGAGAGAGAGATAGAGAGAAAGGGAAAAGGAAATAGAGTGACAGAGAGATAGAAAGAGGGAAAGAGAGAGGGAAAGAGATAGAGGGAGGGATAGATTGAGAGAGAGAAAGACAGAGAGAGAGGGAAAGAGGAAGAAAAAGAAAGAGGGATAAAGAAAAGAGAGATGGCCCCATTATAAGTTGGCCTAACAAAAATCCATAGGTTGAGATATCATTAAAGAAATGGCACCATGTCAAACCAGTGGTGGTGATTTTGCCTCATGTCAACTTCACTACAAATGTGAGGAGATTAAAATCACATTTTGCCTTTGCGGATGTAACATTGGGAGATTGAATCTGCATGATGGAGATATTCTATGAAGGGTTCCAAAGTGAAATATCTTTCTGGAATGTCTCGTCTGGCAAAATCCCTAACAAGTCAGCCCCCAAAGGAGCTTGTTTTGGCGGCTCAGGGTTCCAGACCATCCGGTAGTCAGATGTCAGCTCCTCCAGTTATCTCCCAGCCACCCAGGGACATATCAATCGCCCATGTGTGGTAGTCTTCCAGAAATATTTCCTTGCAATAGGGAATCATTTTTCACCCGATTTTGGCTGGCCTTACCCTGCTTTTGAAATGAGATTTAGAAAAAAAAAAAATAGAAGAAGAGTGAAAAAAAAAGAGGACGACTTAATCACTAGCGAGACACCATCTCGTTTGCGTTGGAGTCTTCCGGAAGTATCCGCAGAGTGGCACGGATGAGCTGGGCCTGGCTGGCTTTAAGTCTCCTAATTGGGTCAAATGAAACCGCAGCAGGTTGCTATCAAGCGGAGGAGAACGGAAGGGATAGATGGGGGGGATGATGACTATGACGGAGGGAAGGAAAGAAGGAAGGAGAGAGGGAGGGAAGAATGAGAAAAGAAGGGGTGATCGGTAGGGAAAGAGGGATGTGGTGAAAGGGTGTTGGGGATGTCCATGGTGAGAAACAGAGGAAAAAAGAGGGGGAGATAGAGAAGGAGAGAGGAAAGGATAGGAATAAGGGATTCAGTGAGAGGGTGGTAGAGAAAGGAGAGAAGGAGAAAGGATGAAGTGAGAAGGAGGGAAGGAGGGATGAAAGGATGAAGTGAGAAGGATGAATGAAAGGGTATTTGGTGTTACAGTGTTGAGGACGGTCACAGTGAGAAAGAGAAAAGATGAGGGGGAGGGAAAGAAAGAGAGAAGCATGAAGGTGTTTGGGGAAAGGGTGATATAGATGAGAGAGGGAGAAAGAGAGAGGTGGGAGGGAAGGATTTGGTGAAAGGGTGTTGAGGATAGTCATAGCTAGAGACAGAGCAAATAAAGTGGGAGGGAAGAAGGGATTCAGGGAAAGGGTGCTGGAGATGGTTCTGGTGAGAAAAAGAGGGGGATGAAGAGAGGGAGAGAGGGAAGGAAGGAGTCCAGGGAAATAGTGGTGTTGATGATGGTTATGTTTGGGGAGGGAGACAGAGGAAGAATGGGGAGGATAATGAATGTGGGGTGATGTCATTTACAGGTGGACGGCAGACAGAGAGGGAAAAAACCGAGGGAGACAAAAAGATAAACAGACGAAAGAGAAGAAAAAAAAGAGACAGCAAAGAGACGAGAAGAAGAGTCATAATGAGGAGAAGGAGGGAGGGGAGGAGAGGAGAAGAGATGATGGAGAAAAAAAGTGAAAGAACAGAAAACGCACAGAGTTAACAGTGGTCCAGAGGGGATGAGAGATGATAGCCCAGACAGCGGCTTGTGCAGATGGAGCCTTAAATTCTCGAAGTAATCATCAAAAACATCCAACTGCACTCACAGCCCTTCTCCGTTGTTTACTCCGCTGGGGAATACGACTATTTTCTGTCTTCTGCTCTTCTCTTTGCTTTCTCCTTCCCCTCATCTCCCTATTTTCTCCCAACGTTCTATTCTCCGACTCCCTGCAGATCTCGCTTCACACGTTGCTCTCTGGGCCTGTATATGATTTTACAGTGGCGGCGAAGGAATCATGGGAATCCCAGGGAGCCATGTTTTTTTTTTTTTTCTTTCTTTTCTATTATTGTCTTGTTAATCACACAAGTGGACTAAAGTGAAAGGGCCACCAAGGCTCACCAAACACCACAATGTGGATATGTTCAGAGGCCGATATGTCTGCATAGCATTGCCGTGACGGAATGAATGCGCAGCAAAAGCAAGCACACTAAATAGGTTCCAGGTGGTGCGACTCAAAAGTCATTTGTATGCTATTAGGTGAGTGTATCCACTTTGATTTTAATTGCCAAGCTCATATACCAAAGCATGAATTATGACTTTCGTTGGCCATATGGTTGGAAAGAAAAATGCCCCCAAGACCTATCATGCACCCGAAAACAAACAGCCTACAGGTTTGTTTGTTTAGTGGAAACGGCCAAGGTCACATAATGAATCGTCTTTCTGCCATGTTTTTGTTAAACGATGAGACAACACACAGCTAAACTGAGGGAAGTCAAAGAAGTCATACTTTCCATACTCGTTTACATATGCTGGGGGTGACCTTGAGAAACACACACTAGAACTAAAACTTAGAGGAGATGTGATCTAGGGAACTTATATGAAATCTTTGACAAAAGTTCATCTGATGAACGTCTTATGTCAGAGATTAACACACAATCAACATTCATGGCTTGACTTTTACTTAGCGTTCCACCCATGGGAAAGGGCAAAGGTTAATGCATTGCAATGCTCTTTCATCACATTCAACTCCCTGCCTACTCAAGCATTCTAAACTAGACACCCAACACTCTTAAGCATTCTAGAGTTCAATATGTTTTTTTTTTTGTTCACTAAGCATTCTAGATTTCTACTTTTTCAGCACAAGGAACATTCATCATAATCTTTTTGCAAGATAAGATTTCAGAGAAAGCGCAATTACTTTTTTTCAGAGATTTGATGCAGCACCAGATAACTCAAAAAAGGTGATACAGTTGGTATGGAAATATGGAAGTTAGTTTGTATTAAAAACTTTGAAAGTGCCCTACTAAGATATTTTTTCCCTTTTTTTGCATTCCAAAACAACAAAGCATTTCTAATTATTAAGTACTTTATTTGAATACGAAAGGAATGTTGTGGAGATTAGTGAAGATCTGAGAGAAAGAAAATGAATGAAAAAGGAGTAGGGGGCACAAATCAGATGGAGCTCTCGATTCTTCAAAGGATTACAGAGGGGAGATGGCTAATGTTCGACATGTACTTCAACTCCCCATGACTGTTCCAGCCGTCTCCTCGCGGAGAGAGCGAGCCCAAAGAGAGAGAGAGAGAGAGAGAGAGAGAGAGAGAGAGAGAGAGAGAGAGAGAGAGAGCGCATCTGCAAGAGTTTGACCCTGGTTATTCATGGAGCTCAGGTGGTCAAGGCTTACTTGCTTCTTCATATGTGACCGATATTAGGTTACGGACCAAGCTGACCAGGACGCTATAGCCTAATTGCTCCAACGTTTTAATGAAGAGCAGACGTCTGTTTTTCCCTCCTGACTTCTTTATTCTTGCCGTGTTCTTCTGTTTCTTTTTTTCACTTTTCAAATGAACCACAGGATGGAATGATGGATGCATTTCACCGCTCACCCCCCCCCCCCCTTTCCAAAGCTTTCAAGATGGCAGTGATTTGCTTTGATTAATTCCAGACCGTTCCTCCTTAAAAGCTTTTTATTCTATTGTATTTATGGCGCTAATAAACCTATCCAATTAACACGCAATTTGACACAGATAAAGTTGTTACAAGTTCGACTTGGAGTGCCTTGCTAACATATGCACAGACTTTGCAACAGTATGAGAAAACATTTGAGGAAAAAAGAAAAAATTAAAAAAAAAAAAGAAAAAAAAACTTGGCAGAGTATTCTGGCAGCGGATATCAAACCGAGGATATGCACGAGCATTTTTGTTTATGGAAGTCATGCCAGTGACATAGCATCCCCGGCCGAGACAGAGGCAGGGCTTTGAGGAGATGAAGGGCGAACGGAACTGAGTGGATTCTCAGGCTAATCTGCTTCTCTTTGCCTTCAAGCCTGGTCGCGCCCAAAGCCCCAACCCTCCAGGCTTGAAGTGGGTCAAAGAAATGCCAGCCATGACGCAACGTGGAGGAGAAGGACATGCACAACAGACCAACGCACCGACCGAGAGGGGTGACTGACCGAGAGGGGTGATCACTTTTGTTCTGTGTATATGATGTGCATGCACGTGCACGTGCACACACACACACACACACACACACACACACACACACACACACACACACACACACACACACTCTCTGTCTCTGTCACACACACACACACACACACACACACACACTCTCTGTCTCTGTCACACACACACACACACACACACACACACACACACACACACACACACACACACACACACACACACACACACACACACACACACTCTCTGTCTCTGTCACACACACACACACACACACACACTGAAGAAAATATATAGTACTATTCTTTTGTATTTTGTTTTCATCAGGCTGAGAGAGAGGGACTACAAAGTGTTGAAATGTAATGGATTAGCAACATCTCATATGGCATAAAAATAAAGGCTTGCGTAAAGGTTGCATCAGGATCAAACAAACAATTACAATTGCTGCAGCATGCTCATTTGGTGACTTAGTGATGCAATTACTTCTGTACCTCCAGAGCAGGCTCACCTCGGTATCAAAAAACTACAGGATTTCACCCAGAGCATGCTGTATGTTTGGGGAAAGTGGAGACAGGATGTCTCAGAACTGCTCAGAACAAAAATATTTTCTGAGGAAATTCATCAATCCATCCATTCATCCATCCATCCATCCATCCCCTATTCTTCATCCCTCCCCTCTTTTGACATTGATATGGGAAATTATATCCCACAATGCAATGTGCTGTAATTACACAGACTGCTGGGGTTAGGTGAGGTGTTCCAGATGAGAATCTCAGATGAGAAATTACCAGCCCATCTAATCGTGAAGGACATGCCAAAACACACACACACACAGACACACACACACACTCACAACACCAACACCAACACCAACACCAACAACACCAACAACAACAACAACAACACCCTAAGCCAGTTGTGAAACTTAAAACCATATTTTGGAACCTTGCTGTTTAACCTTGATGCAACGGAGTGGGAAACAAAAACAGGCCATTGCATTTACAACACACAGCACACACACCTGCTCAAACCAACACAATACACACCAAACACCTGCTCACACAAGGCCAATGTGGTGAAAATGACAAGGCAAACTTTTCTGAGAACAGGACCAAGCAGGGCTATTTCCTGGTGTATCTCGGGGTCAAGCAGACACAGACATCCTCTAAAAGCCCACAAGTCTGTCCTGAGACCCATTAATGTACTCAGGAAGCATGTCCCTGTTCCACCATTTTAGATAAATGCTCTTACAGAAGAATGTGTGCTTCTTATAACGACAGTGTGGGTCAGAACCACATTTTCACTTCACTTAGATAAAAAAAAATCATTGTTACAGAGTGTGTTAGTGTGTGTGTGTGTGTGTGTGTGTGTGTGTGTGTGTGTGTGTGTGTGTGTGTCTGTCTGTGTCTGTGTCTGTGTCTGTGTCTGTGTCTGTGTGTGTGTGTGTGTGTGTGTGTCTGTGTGTGTGTGTGTCTTGCATCAACAATTTCTCGGTCAGAAATGGGAAAGAAACTTCAGAGTTTGAATCTCAGGCACATACCTCTCTTTTTATTGATGCATTTATACAATTGATTTATTGTTTTGATATATTTTGTAATCTTTTTTTGTTTTCTCAGTTTTCACTTCTTTAACCATTTCTGTCTCTCTCTCAACAAACTGAAAATCTAAGTCTGTTCAGAGAGAAATGGTATCCAGCAATCACTCAGGAGCACTTGTATCTAACTGGCAATATAGACCGATTTAACCAATACTAATCATAAATGAATTAGTGTGTCCAGTGTGTCCAGGTCTCTATCATATTTGTTTATTTCTTTTATGCATGAAACCACTGTCTATGCTAATGTACTACTTGAGATACTGACACTAATGGAGTCAACTGAGGCGACTCAGCCAGTGCCACGTCAGAGGCAGGGGGACGAGCAGGTGGCCCTTGGCCGCAGGGAGAGACGAAGACAGAGCCCCCGAATCCCACAGGAGGACCACCGCCGTGTGGCAAAGACAGACAACAGAGGGTCGGAGAGAGAGAGAGAGAGAGAGAGAGAGAGAGAGAGAGAGAGAAAGGGGGAGGGGTGAAGAGGGAGGGAATGAGAAGGAGAGAGAAAGTAAGAAGGAGAGAGAGACAGAGAGAGAGGGAAGGGGGGCGAAAGGGAGGGAATGAGATGGAGAGAGAGAGGGAAAAGGAGAGAGAAGGGGGAGAGGGAAGGGGGGGTGAGAGGGAGGGAATGAGCTGAAGAGAGAGGGAGAAGGAGAGACAGAGAGAGAGAGAGAGAGAAGAGAGAAGAGAGATGCTGCCTGAGGGGAGCAGCCTTGTACTACACACATGCTGGGCAGACTCGGCTGTGTTCTCACTCCATTAAGTGATCTGTCCACTGTCTTTAACGGAAAATAGGCCGCACAGTCGTGCAAAAGCAACACAAGCAATCTGGCCACAACATACCATAAAAAAGAGAACGAAAGGAAAAACTTATTTTCTGCAGATGTACACAGCCACTCTGTTTCCCTTTCTCCCTCTCTCTTGCATTATTTCTTCATATGCAAATGAATTCTTGCATAACTCCAAACAAATCTGACGGCTGTACTCAGCATTCATCACAATACGCTTAACAAAAGCACTATGTCAAAAGCATGCCAGGGGACTATCGTGTGTGTGTGTGTGTTGTCCACACTGGCGCTAATCTCTCTACTTCATTATGCTGTCGACAACGACGGATTTCTCCGGAAACATGGTGCCAATGTGTGTTTCTCCTTCCACGCAACTCTCCTCTCTCTCTCTCTCTCTCTCTCTCTCTCTCTCTCTCTCTCTCTCTCTCTCTCTCTCTCTCTCTCTCTCTCTCTCTCTCTCTCTCTCTCTCTCTCTCTCTCTCTCTCTCTCTCTCTCTCTCTCGGCTTCTTCATTGTGTCTCACACCTAGAGTTTTGGCTCTTTTTGGCATTTCTTACTTTCCCTCTCCTCTCTCACTCCATCTTTCCCTCTCCTCTTCCCCTCTTACTTCCCCTTTTAATCCCATGTTTTTTCTTTCTTTCTTTTTTTTTATTTCTTTAACAGGCTTACAGATTGGGATCCTAGCAACAGCTGTGGCATCCTCCTGTGGCTGAGGGCGTTTGTCCACACGCCCGCACACACACACACACACACACACACACACACACACACACACACACACACACAGTCTCCCTGACATGTGCCAAGTGGGAGAGACTGAGAGGAGACATGACTCGTTTCGGCTTTCTTCACATACTAATGTGCGACACAATCATGCCAGCAGTGCCACAAAGATACCCACCTCCCAACTCCCACCCCTCACCCCACCTGAACAATCCCCCTGTCGTCTGGAATGGACCGGCTGAAAGACCTGCCAGATCCCAGAAGGATGCACTCCGGATGTGAGCCGGATGTGAGCCAAATGTGAGCCAGATTTACTCCAGATCTTTGTGCGAGTGCTGCGGCAGACTAGCACAGAATCTGTGTCAAAACTGCACCATACACATGCTAGATCAGAGCCAGGTCTGTGCCAGAATCAGGCCGACTCAGTGATGATGGCGCAGCAGATTCACACCAAATCTGTGCCAAACTCATGCCGGATCAGAGCCTTATCTGTGGCAGACTCTGCCATACTGAAATCCATAACTACCCCAAACCCTTTATTTATAAATCGCCCATGAGCCTCTATTCTCTGCTCCCGTCACAATAACAACAACAACGACAATAGCACATTACATTTACAATGTGCGCTTTTTAAGACACCCAAAGCGCTTTACAGAGAAGAGGGGAACCTCACTAACCACCACCAATGTGCAGCAGCATGACAACACAAGAGATGCTCGTTGCTGCACGGTGTCTTGGCCGAGCGTTTCTCCCCCCCGTCTCAAAGTCACTCTAAACCCTTAGCCTCCGATCTAACAAGCCTCCAAAGCCTCCAAGCATGAAGCCGACAAGCACAAGTGCTACTGCGGCATCATTGTAGGTGCTGTTGTTGGTGTGTTTGTGTTGTTGCTGTTGTTGTTTTCGCTGCTGCCATCTTCTGCTCGCTGCTTCAGGTTCGATTCGCTGAAGAGGGATTAGTGTTAGCGTGTGGGCAGCAGCGGGAAACACAGACGACAGAGCGGATCAATTTCCGCACACGGCTTCTGCGTCTTTCTTCCCCCCCCCCCTTTCTCCATCCCTTCCTCTCGCTCCTTTCCTACGTCTTATGCTCTTTCTCTATTTCTCTCTCTCTCTCTCTCTCTCTCTCTCTCTCTCTCTCTCTCTCTCTCTCTCTCTCTGTTTTCAAAGAGGATAATAGAGGTAGCTTCCGCTAAGCAGGCGATGCGGTGAATCAACACGACATGCTTTGATCTGCAGCAACATCTCTCCGACACCCACCTGCACATTCAGAGCGTGCGGCGCTAGCTCCAGACCCGGGGTTTTAACCCCTTGGCATCGCCGTTTTGCGGGGGCAGATAATTTATTTAGACAAATAAGTGGTAATGTATTCAAATGACTGGCGATGGGGGCATCGATTTCCATCGGCGAGGATTTATAGAGGGTATGAATCTCCGAGCGGAGACGGCGGGATTTATGATGCCGAGATGCTGTGTTTGGAGGGCTGTGTATGCAACTCCAACCACTTAAAATGGAGGATAACACACACACACACACACACACACACACACACACACACACACACACAGAAGCACACGCACCCCCACACTCTCACACACACAGCAGTACCATCACTGACTGACGATAGGTGGACATTCCCGTTTGATTCCAAAACCCAAACTGGAGTGAGTCTGTGTCACTTTGGATAAAGGTATCTGCTACATTGAATAAATCGATTGTCATATACAAATACTTGCATATACATACACAAACACAACAACACACACACACACACACACACAAATCCTCACAATATGTGAGAGAAACAAGATCCATAACCTTATATGAGCAATCCATAACTGCACTGTAAACACAGAGCTTCCCGGAGCTAGCCTAGCAACCAACGTCTGACCACTTACGCAATTGCTCACTGACCACATTGAAAGCAGCCGTGACATGTTTGCCTATGCATCGGTCAAGTCCAACGCACTGTGTACACAGTCAAGTAAGCCGTGGCCTCTCTGCCGACCACAAAAAAGCCCTTCGGCATCTTACAGTCTATCGGCGAGACAAAACACTCGGAGCGTTTGCGTGATGCACTCCTAACAGAGCACTGACCCCATGAGGTGACCTTTTCCACAAAGCCCCACTAGGATCAGTTTGTCTAAATAGAAGTTTTTTTTTTTTTTTGTGTGTGTTATACAGTCATGCTGGTACTACCTTCTGTTCATACTTACAGCGGGCCACATCTCATGTGTGCATACGGCGGAGATTGTGTACATGTGCAAGATGCATTCATATAATTATACTCACAGCAAATGTCAAATATGATATAAGAACTATGTGTGTTGGGCAGGTAACATATTATGCATGCATGTGTGTGTGTGCACTGTGCGTGCGCTGTGCTGTGCTGTGCTGTGCTGTGCTGTGCTGTGCGTGTGTGTGTGTGTACTGTGCTGTGTGTGTGTGTGTGTACTGTGCTGTGTGTGTGTGTGTGCACTGTGCTGTGTGTGTGTGTGTGTGTGTGTGTGTGTGTGTGTGTGTCTATCCTTACTTGAGGGACATGATCTTGTAAGCGTCCGGCAGGTAGCAGCGCGTGTTCTCCATCTGAGCCGGGTCGGCGTCGCAGATCTTGTCGTCGGTGCGTCCGTAGTTGGCACTCTCGATCATGATGACATCGGTGCCCGGGCAGCGCAGCTCGATGGGGTAACCCTCGCACGACAGCTCCCGCCTCACCACCGCCATGGGCACTGGCGCACGACTGAACGCTGTGGGCACAGAGAGAGATGGAGAGATATATCAATAGGTCAATCAATCAGTCAACTACTGATCAATCCACCAATCAATGTATTAATTATAGTGCAAAATCACCATACACTTTACAAAAAAAAATACATTGAGCAAAACATACATTCATTCACACAGAGAGGTAGGTTTTATGATTCATTAGTCAGTGTTTTTGTATTTGGCTGAGATATATGCGGCTACACACACACAGACACACACACACACACACACGCTCTATCTTGAGGAATCTTTAAATGGCTCTGCTTTAAATTCACACTAAATTGAAATGGATTGAGAGATACAGATAGGGGAAGGGAGAATGAGAAAGAAAGACAGGAGAATTAATTTCTGAAACTCTCTATTCGGTCTCTCTCCGCATGTCACAGGTCAACTATTGACAAAAAATAAGCAAATAAATCAATACAAACTTATTTAAAAATGCACGGGGACACCACACAGATCTATTTATGAGTCAAAAATTGTGTGGATTTGAGTGTGTGTGTGTGTGTGTCTCTCTCTCTCACTCACACACACACACACACACACACACACAAAAATGCATTCCTGCAGTCACCCCAGCAAGTGTGAATATTTCAAGAATTTAGAATCTCAGTCTTTGAACCTCTCTCTCAATGTTGAAATGAAAAGGAATACACTATGAAAAGTGTGCCAGCATGAGACACGCTGTTGAAGACTGCACAAGTCAATTTGTGTCTTATTAATAATTTACGCCTCGGCCTGAAATACAATATATATATATATATATATATATATATGCATCCACAACGAGCCGCCCCCCCCCCCCCCCCATTAACCGACGGCATACGGATGAGATATCCCTATTATCTTTAACCATCTGGAAAAGCCGCCATCTTTGAAAGTCTCCGATCTGTATCATTACGTTTCAACAGCATAAATGGAACAAGAAAATGCACACCTTGGTACTTCAGGCTTGTGTTCAAAGGCATACAGAATGAAAAAGCGGGAAAAAAATTATATCTGTTTCATGCTTCAAAAAGTCAGAGTTCTTCTCCGTACTGCTGTAGTTGAAGGCGGGTGAGTGGGAGCAGCATCTCTCGGCATTAAGCTTGCAGGGATAGAATCATGCCGCAAAAACTAATCTCCCACCAGACCATTGACAAATGCATAAACACTAGGATTTATGAATAGACGTTTGGACTTTTTTTAATTTTTTTTTATCATATGCAGTCGCCGTATGGATCCCTTAAACCAATTGCTTCGCTCTTCGGTCCAAATTGATCAATCTGGCTTTGCTATATCAAAGGATTCTGGACTGTTTAGAAAACAGGGAGGGAAGAAATGTCAAAATAAGCAAAACAGAGCAGAGCGTGTCTTGGCAAGAGCACGGAAGGAAGTTTTAAATTATAAAAGAAATAAGTCCACCTTCTTTCTCTCTCTCCCTCTCTTTCTCTTTCTCCTTCCTCTTTTGATTTAGTGAATTTCTAAATCTGAGAGGACATGATAAGCACACAAAATCCACCCCATCTTATCCGCCCAAGCTCTTTTTGTTGGAGCCAAAGAGTAAAAAATAAATAAATGAATTAATGAAATAGAGGGGATAAGCAGTGCACAGGGTCTGACAAAATAGAAAAGAAATAAAGTAGGAAAAAATCCCTACACAGGAGTGCATTTGAAACGTGTTCACACCATACACTGCTGATATCACAGAGGTTGAAATGCATTGTGGGATAGCAAGTGCATTCCAGTATTCATGAGAGCCTGGTGAGACTAATATTTTTACAATCGAACTCTCCCACACTTCCCCCCCCACCCCCCACTCCTTTCTTTGACCTCTGCCATGTGTGGTGACCTGTTCTATTTGAAAGTGATTTCAGTGTTTTATTAATGAGGCAGGTTCAGACTGCTGAACGAGCAAGCTGATGTATCCA
>NW_027468640.1:13359820-13362320 GCF_046254945.1 Alosa pseudoharengus
ACACACAGTTAGCCAGAATGTGTTTGTGTCGACCGTGGTGGTGTGAAATATTCTGGCTCTATTCCTCTCCTCTTGTAGTATAGCCCCTAAAATGTCCAATTCTTTTTTCTGCGTCTTGTGGGGCTTTTGTGGAGTTAGCGGCCAATGCTAATAGGGGTAAGTCTGGAAACAACACCATTGGTTTCAAACTGGCATGAGTTGGGGACACATTTAGGCAACATGACAAGCCTCATAACTAGGGCTAAGGAGACCCGAAGAAAAGAAAAATGTTCTTTTTGTGACATCTGATCCACTGTGCACAGAGGGACCAAGAAGAAAACATTTTACCAAGTTCTGTTTCCCCCCATACAAAGACGGAGAGAATAAAGAGACAGAGAAATCTCTGTATGAAATAGAGAGTAGAGGACCAGAGAGAGAGAGAGAGAGAGAGAGAGGGAATTAAAAAGATGAGGCCTCTACTCATGATCACGCCAGCAAGGAAACAAACGGATATCATACGGTTCAGCAATTCCTTACACTGGCAACTACAGCGACTGCGACGACATAGACGTACAGCTAATGCAGTCAAACAAGGGCTGGGAGGAGTGGAGATGAGATGGTGGGGGGTGGGGGGGGGGTGCAATGTCAGCCACATTCACAATGAAAACACAATCATCTCTCACACACAATGGGTTGGGGAAAGGGAATAGGGGGGGGGTGGCTGAGAGAGAATTTGAGTTGTCAGCAACAACTACGCAGGCTAGCAAGTGGCTTCCTCCTGAGTGGACAGCCATTCGTTTACGGTCTGTCAATGGCTCTGCAAATACTTTGTCTGCTTTGACCTCACTCAGCCAACACAGTGAACAAAAAAAAAATCAAAAAAATAATAATAATAATAAAAAATGGGTGCTGGCTTTTCAATGGAGTTTTGTACTTTGCATTGGGAGCGTGGACACGTTTTATTACGAACAACTGCAGTGCCCCTCTTTCCAAACCCTTCACTTTGAGGACACTACAGTAGACAGGTGCCTCCCGTCCGGTTAGAGTACGTGCAGGAGATGAGGACTTTGAACAAGAGCATCGACATTCACAAACATAATCTGTTTCGGTGCAGAGAGATAGATGTTCATCTACATGCAGATTTTGCCAGAATTGTTACGGGTTTAGAAAATATAGCCAAGCAGAAACAGAACCATAATCAATCAGATACTATAACAATCAATTAAAATCATTAAATCAATGTAACATGATGGGATAGGATTAATTACCCCTTCTTCCATACCCTTAGATCTTCATTGTGCCATTTCAAGGCTGCCTCATATCCGAAGGCTATGAAGAGCATGCATTAATACCAATTATGTCTCAAAGCGGGCCTATTTACTTATATAATGAAGAACACGGATTTATTAAAATGTGCAAATGAACGGCTCGGGCCTCATGCATATGTATACCTCCACGTGTCTGCAACTCCTCAGTTAGAGCACGCTCCCATCCACACAGTCAAACGCCTCGCCCATGATAAAAACTGACAAGCGTCACCCTGTTGGGTAACTTTAGCCATCTCAGACGGAGAAAGAGAGAGAGAGAGAGAGAGAGAGAGAGAGTGAGAGACGGGGTATAAGAGGGTGATAATTGAAAAGCAAACAGCCGTGTGTTTTTGTCTTTGAGGGGGGTCGACAGTAAACCCTCCTCCTCCTTCTTGTCGTGCCCCCTCCCTCTCAGTGGGGTGTTTGTTTAAGCACATAGTGCTGGAGTCACTAGGGGCCATCGTCAAAATTAGGGATGGGGGGCGGGGGGGCTGTTAGTGGTGGGTACACAGCTTCCTGTAGCATTTACAAGGACGACTGCATTATACTAATAATGAGAGGGGGGCTTTCATAATTCATGCCAGTGCCTCGATCAGAAAGTCCACCAGCAGCGGCGTCCCTGGATAATGCCTACATCTGGCACGGCTCTGGCCCAGTTCTGTCTCAGGCCTGGCAGAGTGTGTGTCCATCAGTCGCACAGTAGCTGCTTTCTGCTGTTAGTTACTCTTGGGGACGGATGATGGTATAGAGGAAGAAGTGGATGAGAGACAGGGATGGAGGCGGCGGTGTGTGTGTGTGTGTGTGTGTGTGTGTGTATGTGTATAAACGAATATATAACAATTTTAGCTGTGAACTCTCTCTCTCAGACACACACACACACACAAAGACGGAGATGAGCTTGAGCTATGAAAACCAAAAAAAAACTGTGTGAAGGCTATACACACACCACCGGAGCCGAGAGAATTTCATTTCAGGCCTGACGTGCAGGCCCAGGAGATGGCTTCTCAAAGGCTCCGTTGTGTGTGTGTGTGTGTGTGTGTGTGTGTGTGTGCGCGTCAGCACCGCAGCACTCTCTATTTTGGGCCAGAACACAGAGGCATTAAAGTGGCCAAGCCCATGGGATCAGGTCCCCAACCAACGGAACTGGAAACTGCTGGATAGCCTGCTGCGTTTGCCGTCATCACTAAGGGATGCCGCATCGCGGCAGATGTTCT
>NW_027468640.1:13367320-13377320 GCF_046254945.1 Alosa pseudoharengus
TGTGTGTGTGTGTGAGAGAGAGAGAGGGAGAGAGAGAGAGAGAGAGAGAGAGAGAGAGAGAGAGAGAAAGGACATGGGTATTAGCTGTTCTCTGATCATGATGACTTTGAGTGAGTATTTGTGTGTGTGTGTGTGTGTGTGTGTGTGTGTGTGTGTGTGTGTCTGAGAGAGAGAGAGAGAGAGACTGTGTGTGTGTGTTTTAACATGGTGCACCACTTCAAATAAATTGCCTGAATGATGAGATAATGCTGGTTTATAAAGAGAACTGGGGCTGAAAGAACGAGTGAATGTGTGCACAAGGGAGAAAGAGAAGAGTGAGGGATCCACACAGAGAGAGGGAGTGATAGATCAAGAAAAAGAAAAGAGAGGGAGACAGATCAAGAGAGAGGCTGGGCATACACCTCCGTGCCTCTCCTCCCAGAAGCACAATTAGTAAGGAAATGGAACAGGAGGAGCTCTTTTCCCCCAAAGGAGACCGCAGGCTTGTACATAGAGACCTTCTTTTGTCAATGGCCGGATTGAATTCTCGCCACGGCCTCTGTGCAGAGCTGAAGGCCATCTCAAGTGTCTCCCATATCCCTCTTCCCCTTCTGCGTGCGTCTCTCTCTCTCTCTCAGACACACACACACACTCACACACTCACACACACACCTCTGTCCTAAGGTCTGAAAGGCTAATCTGACTCCCTGCAACATTTGATCCCGACTCCCGTCTGGATGCCGACTTTACAATACTTCCTATTGATTTCCCCTGCTTCCGTTACCTCTACGCTCTCCGCACGCCTCACCACGGCCAGTAGTTACTAACACACACACACACACACACACACACACACACACACACACACACACACACACACACCTCTTCAGTCTGTTCCACCAGTAGCTAACAGCAACATTAACTTTGCATTCACATTATTATTATTATTTTCTTCTTATTAAATTATTTATTTTGCTAGCGGGTGAAAAATAAATAGGCTAATTTTCCCTGGCTGTGTGCCAGAGAGAAAGAGAGAGAGAGAGAGAGAGAGGAGGAGGAGAGAGAGAGAGGAGGAGGGGAGGCAAATTAACTTAAGTAAACGAGTGATGGAAATGCTTTCGGAGTGACTGATAAATACTTAATCCCTTCCAAGTCGTTACGGGCTGCTATTGTTTGGTGTAATAAAAGGCACATTGTGGCGGCGACGTCATGAGGAGGTGCCTGACCATTGGGGGGGGGGGGCTCAAATGCCCTTCCCTGGCTCTGTGTGACTTTCAGCACGGAGCATTAAACTCCGGCAGGAAGTCATAATCGGAGCGCCTCAGGCTTCGACTCCGAGGCGACCGCGGAGGATAATTTAATAATCCACCGATTCCGATCCACCCTTCAGTCGCTGCATAATTCCTTAATATGGATAGAGGGAAACCTAGTATTTTGGATTTGGGAATGTGCATGTAAAGGTTTTGTTAAGGAGAGTGAGATATCCTGAACATGGCCAATAAATATGTTGGTACCAGGATACTAACTAGCTGTCACAACACCAACATACACACACACACACACACACAAGCTGTTACATTAGGCAGAGGGGATGCCACGGCCTTGAAATATATTTCTATGTACTCTCTTATTTTAATAATTTGTGTATCACAGCGCAGAGTTTTCTGATGCCAAGCTGGAATAAGAGCTAACCAGTGGCACATTTCTAAGAAACACTGCCACAATCTTTGACACTTCACATTTGCTTTAAATTTGTGTCAGACAAGGCACTGTAATATCATGCCTTTGCTTTGTGGAAGCATATGTGGGCACTGAATTGTAGCCGAAGATAAAAAAAGAGGAAAAAGAAAAATCATCAGTGTAGGACCAAGGGGTGGATAATATGATCACACGGGTCTACCCCTAAGTGAGCACCATATAATAGAGTTTAAACAAGGTTTAGGTGACCGGGTCTAACCCCGACTGGGCTATACTGACTTTTCCTTTCCTTGTCGGGGTCAATCTGTCATCATGATTCCACGCTTTGGGTGAGGGGAATGGTGGGCAGCTGGGTTGGGTAAACACCGACATTCCCAAGCCGAGACGCAGGCTTTGGCTTCTCCCAGTTGTGTGGATGATTGAAACCAGGCCGAGCCTTGCCGACACACACACAAACACACAGCTCATCCATCACCATCCAGCCACTCACTGGACCAACTCTCCAACTGCAAACTGCATCCTGTCGGGGGCCAATCATAGTAACACAACGGGTGCATAGGTACACTAGACCCTTATTCTAATTCATATCTACATCCAGTTCTAATACGATATTAAGCAATTATGTTCTGCATTCAACTACCTACTGCTAAGAGCTTTGTTCAATGACATTATAGCCTGGAAACTCTTGAAGGGCCATTCTGATTGACTAGTCTAGTGTGTGTAGGGGGGGGGTAACTAGGAGGGATTTCGTTGAAGTAAAACATTTATTTGAAATGTAGCTAGGACAATGGCCGCAATGCTAGAACTAAACAAATGGATACAAGCAGAAGGAGCAGCACTGCACTGCCAAGCATTGATGAATTGAGGTCTGAGCAAGAACGTGTAAATGCATTTGTCAAGGGCAAAGACATTGTTTCCTTCTAGAGGACTTTGGGAAAAGACTCATACCTTGGCAATGTGAGAAGTGCAGGAATCCCATATTTGTCAGTGGCGAGTCTAGAGGCGGACATCCCGGTTCCAGAAAGTAAAAGTCCTGCCATATATTACTCCTACCTGTGCACTTAACAAAGGGGATATCTCTAATTATCTGATCTACCTGGCTGCTAATTAGGATGAGCCGGTTTACTAAATGGTTGGATCAAATACTTGGCAGGAATTTTACTTTCTGAACCCGGAATTTCCGCCTCAAGAGGCCACTGCTTTTAAGATTGGTCCAACAGATTCCAAAGAAGCGGAGATATATCTCCACTATGTCATGTCCAGGGCTTATCTATGCGTGAGGTGACTGAGTCAGGTTATATGAGGCCACTTCAGCGGTCACTGCCAGAATGATGAGATAATGAACACTGAAGCGCTGATTGCATCTGATCTGACTGAAGTTGACGTTAAAATGTCAAAACATAAATAAACTTTCGCCAGAATCAGGGGCCACACCTTTCATCGATACCTGTCCAGTTATGATGACAGCCTGATTGTTTTGGAACAAAAAAGGGAGGAAAGGTAGGGGGAAAAAAAGGAGGAAAATTAGCAACCGACATAAAAAAAAAGCCAGCAAATCAGCTCTGTTGGTTCTGCTCGTTGCCGAAGACCATGTACCGTGTGGTGTTTATTCCAAAGCCATGCAAATCGCCGCACAGCCGAGGCGTGATGCGTGTGAGATGGGGGTCTATTTGCATGAGAAGAGCACAGCCCCGCAGATAGGGGAAGGTAATCCACATCATTATGGAAAGCGAGTGGCCGGCTTCGCGGATGCAATCAGGACACAGAACGTGCTGGTGGCTCGCGTCAATGCCAGGGGAATGCAAGCCAGCACATTCTCACCCCCCGCCGCCCGCCCCCAGAGCCCGTCCCGGTACGCTACATGCTGCCCCCCTCCAATCAATGTTGAGCAAGAGGAAGCATGAAGGGAGACCAGGGGGCTTAGCATTCAGATGGGGCATTAGCGCGCTAGCTGCGTGATGGGACACACCTCCTTTGTGCCCACTTGTTGCTTTATCATTCCTGTGCAAATGCTGAAAATTGAAAGAGTGGCGCAGTGCTTTGTTAAGAACGGAGTCGTGGCTTAGAAGTGTATAAATTATACTGCTATTATTTTCCCCGCTCCCCTCCACATCACTGCGTCCGACAGCAGCTCTGTGATTTTCTTTTGGGTTGATACAGACGAGCGAATTACATTACAGAGCACATCACGCTGCACAGGGGAGGGGTGTTTGTATGGATCTGTGTGCTTCTCTCTCTGTCTTATTCAGTGTGTGTGTGTGTGTGTGTACGTGCGCGTGTTTTAGAAAGTTAAGCGTTCCCCACTGTACACATGCTCCATCAGTCACCACCATTCGGATGCTCTTAAAATAAAAACACTACTCTAAGCACTCAATAGATGAAACAGCTAATGGCCATCATGATGACTAATGCTGGCATGTAGCTATTGTTCCCCTAAATAGCACTCTACTGTGTGTGTGTGTGTGTGTGTGTGTGTGGGTTTTAGCCTTTGATGGACACCTTGCACTAAACCCCAACCTCGTTTGCTGGTCTGTGCTTGAGGGCAACATGCTGCGATATTCATCACTTGGCTTGCCCGAGTCATAAGCATTAATGAAAAGCTAATGTGTGTGAGCATCCATGGGCCCCTGACCTACCGGTCACTTTCAATCCTCATTAACTAGCCTCTCTAAATGGCTAGCATCCTCTGCTTACTATGTGGCAGGAGAGCACAGGATTGTTATCGCCTGATGTGTTTGTTTGCTTGTCTGTTTGTTGATTTGTTCAGTCAAGCACACCCTCCATCATGGATGCCAAAGGCACTTCCGGAGGGCAACTCACCCAATTGCCTAGAGGACAGGAATGCTTAATGTTTGCAGTTAATGTCATTTGTATTCTGGAGACCGAGAGAGCACCTTTGTACCTTGAGACAGGGGAAAGATATCAAATAAATAAATAAATAAATAAAATAAAACCTTTCCACCAGAAGGCTTCAGCTATTTTTTTATTTATTTTTTTATTTTACCCCCCTTTCCTTTTACGTACGGTAGGGGAAAAGGGACAACAACGCAAAGGAGATATTTCTAAAATAGGAAGATGTTGTAGGCAATTAACAGAACCACAACTTAGGATGCAAATGCACAGTTGGCATGCCAACC
Organism: Alosa pseudoharengus; assembly: GCF_046254945.1. NCBI lineage: Eukaryota > Metazoa > Chordata > Actinopteri > Clupeiformes > Clupeidae > Alosa > Alosa pseudoharengus. Next base: position 13,372,135 of record NW_027468640.1, read on the forward strand.
TCACTCCATCACTACAACTAAGTGCGGACTGGGCTTGAGAACAAGCAGAATGAGGTTTTAAAGAGGAGAGCCTGTAATTCTGCAAAAGGAGGCTTCGCATGGCCAAATGTGACACAGAGAAGGACCTGGATTTGTATGCAGTCAGCTGGCCAAGAGGATGTTTTTTCCTTTAATTGTGCCTCCACAAAGGGGAACAAAAATAAGGACAGGAAGAAAGAAAGAAAGAAAGAAAGAAAGAAAGAAATAATATAAGAAAAGAAAGAAAGGAAAATATTTACATGTCTTAAAAAAGGCCGTTCTTAAGATGTTCAAAGCACTCTGGCATTCTGTTTTTGTAAAATAACTGACATTCTGAACATCCTTTTTCAATGTGCCATGCCCTCTCTCGCAAGGCTAAGAGGATGCCAGCCTGGACAGCAGTGTCGCAGCGCATTCAGAAATCCTTGGCCCAAACCTAATTGTCTGTGGGGCTGAGAGGAGAGGAGAGGAGAAGAGAGAAGAGGAGAGAAGCTGCTGCTTTGAATTCAAATGACACGCGAACACAACGAACCAATGCCAGTGCAAAGACTGGCCACTTCTGCAAGTCCATTTACCGAAAAATAGAGCGAAAGAAAGAAAAACAAAAACAAAAAAAACACTAAGAAATACTGCCCATTACTAGCTCACTTAAGAGTAGTTGGCCTGAAAAAATGTATGCAGAGCTAACCTTTCCATACACTTTCTGTGTGTAACGCAAAGAGAGTTGCAAAGTCATAAAAAAGTGTTCTACAGGCTCTGCTGATCGTCTCACAGTAGCAACAACCCAGGCATATGTGTGCACATGCATTTGGTATGTACTTATTTATTTTCCTCGAGGGTTTAATTGTCCACGAGGACGTCTGTCTTTCTTCAGCGCGTAGCTACAAAAACAAACTGCATCTTCACCTTCGCACCTCACCTCAAGTGTTCCATTTCACAGCTTCGGCATGGCAAACAGATCACAAGTAAAACAGCACCGCCCAATTCTGCCTATGATAAATCACCTCTCGCTCAGATTTTTGTGAAACACTTCCCAGGCTTCAGTTGTGCAACTTGAGGTAAGGAAATCTGCGTTACTTTAGGTCTTCAGCTTTAGGTTTGCACTTCATCTGTAAAGAGCAGAGCATATGGGCACTATTCGACTGGATGCTAGACACTGTGCCTTCAGACCTACTTTTGTGTAAGGTAAAGCAATGCGTGTAGAGAACATGGATCCTCTTTGTGGAGTGTATTTGTTGTTTATCTAGCTGTTCTTGTGGTCTAGCTACGTCTGTGGTTTGTAATAGGATGACTTCAGAGCTGCCAACGCTCACGCATTGACCGCGAGATCCATTCATTTGATTGGCTCCACTCAGTCTCACGCCAATCTGTGATTTATTCCCTCATTCTCCACCTCAAGCTGGTAGTGTGCTGAGCATTCTAGCTCAAAATGGCTGCCGTTCATTTCCCAGGTACTGCAGGAGCTATACAATGATTGTGGTTGTAGGGACCCCAACCTTTCTTTCAGTGTAAAGCACTTTGGGTACCGAGAAAAGCAATAAAATTAAATGTGTTTTGCGGTTGTTGTTCTTATTGCTGTTTGTCTGCAGAGTTTTCTCATTTACTGTTTGTTGTCTGTTCTGCTGCCATAGCGTTTTGTTGACCCAGGTCCCGATTACTGATGCCTTTGGGAGCCACATCTTCGCATCATGTTGAGCCCGTCAGCTCTCGGCTCTTTACACCACATCAACGGAGGGGAAATCATCCCGAGCCTGACCTTCTCAACGGCCCAATGAGATGCCCACACAAGTGAACTCGAGTGTGCTCATCCGATGTGACACGATGACCAACTTCTGACACGAGGAATCTCTGTCAGAAGTGCTTTCCTGAAGGCATGACAGCACCAATGGCCACGCGTAATGAACTCTTATGGACATTTGCTGGAACTAAATGCTGACATGGGAAAACTAAATGTCAGTCAGACGTAGGGCAGCAGCACTGTTGCACAAATGCTCTCTCCGTTCATGGTCCTCATGAGCTTTCCTTGGTCGTCACCAGTTGGTTATTGGGGAAATTGCAACCGCAAATGAAAAATAAATCCTCCCAAATCATGCAAACTAGAGTAAAATATAGAATAAAAAATAAATAAAATGGATGAGAACATAAATTGTACACGACATTAGATAATTAGTGGCTTATTTGGCATGATACTTCAGAGGCAACTGAACGAGTCTTTGTTGCCGTGGGTGAGGGCTGTTTCCACCTCCGTGATTAAAGCAGACACGCACAGCCGCCATTATGGCTCTGGAGGAATCAGTTGCCACACAAGTGGGAAATCTGTGCCGATCCCTCTGCAACTGCTTGTCCTGCTCGAATGGAGCGTGCCTTCATTTTTTTATTCAAGTTCATATCCACACACACACACACACACACACACACACACACACACACACACACACACACACACACACACACACAGAGCTGATTACCCCAACAACAGTCTGCAGACACACAGGATATGTGATCCAGGGTCTCTGTGGGAACTGCTGTGATTCATGTCCTTGTTGCACAGGGGGTTAAATAAAAGGATGCGCTTGCAGCAGCAGGGGGGGGGGAGACACAACAGCTGCAGCAGTAGAGTCCTATAAAGAGCTGAAGCAGCAGATTCACACAAGATGCCCCCTAAACGTGAGGAGGAACCGCAGCAGCATGCATGCGCCCTGGTTGCAATCAGGAGGTATCCCATTCCCACGTGAGACATAGCTCAGGTCTGACAGCTCAGATAATGGGGGAGGGATGGGGTTCCTAACATGAAATACACTCTCTGTAGAGTAGGCAATAATACCTGTAATATGTGGGTTTGCCTCTGTGTGTGTATGCCTACAGTATGTCTTTGTCTGTATGTGTTTGTGTGTGTGTGTGTGTGTATGTGTGTGTGTGTGTGTGTGTGTGTGTGTGTGTGTACACATTTGTATATCTGTGTAAGGGGTCCTAACTGTAATCTATAACTGGTTCCCTGAGAGGTGATTAACGAGGCTTTTTTTTTTTCATCTGAAATCACACTTCTGCTGCTTTTAATGAGCAAAATTTCTGCACTTACGGCTGTCTCTGTCACAACAACACCAAACACAAGCCCCCCTCTACGTCTGGAACACGAACAAAAAGAACAGACGAACAATGCAAACACGACAGAGCCCTCAGAATCCTCTCTGCTTTAAAGACACTCTCCTTAAATACCTCAGCTTAAGAGTATTGTTCCAGAGTGTTTATTGGGCATCATCGTGTCCCCCCACCCCCCCCCCCCCCCCCCATCATTAGCCACACAGAACACTACCATGTAAATCCACACATTAACACACAGGGAGCCAATGGGAAGATTAATTAGTCAAATTTAGGGATGACAACGACGCCCTCGTGTCGGAGGCGGCTAGACAGGCACAGCGAGGGGAGGGGTAATTAAAACACTTCAGCAGTGCAGAGGTGCAGTCAGACAGACACCAGTGCAGAGGTGCAGTCAGACAGACAGCAGTGCAGAGGTGCAGTCAGACAGACACCAGTGCAGAGCAGACAGACAGACACCAGTGCAGAGGTGCAGTCAGACAGACACCAGTGCAGAGCAGACAGACACCAGTGCAGAGGTGCAGTCAGACAGACACCAGTGCAGAGGTGCAGTCAGACAGACACCAGTGCAGAGGTGCAGTCAGACAGACACCAGTGCAGAGGTGCAGTCAGACAGACAGCAGTGCAGAGCAGACAGACACCAGTGCAGAGGTGCAGTCAGACAGACACCAGTGCAGAGGTGCAGTCAGACAGACACCAGTGCAGAGCAGACAGACACCAGTGCAGAGGTGCAGTCAGACAGACACCAGTGCAGAGGTGCAGTCAGACAGACACCAGTGCAGAGGTGCAGTCAGACAGACACCAGTGCAGAGGTGCAGTCAGACAGACACCAGTGCAGAGGTGCAGTCAGACAGACAGCAGCAGGTGTGTTTGTTGTGGAGAGAAGGAATGTTGCTTGTCAGTTGTGGAGAAAGGGACTGTTGCTTTCAATATGTGGTGGAGGAATAAGGGGAATGACTTTATAGTCACATCAAAGCAGAAATAGAAAGAGAAAGAGGGAGAGAGAGAAAGAGGGAAAGAGAGGTTGAAAATGTGTAACTGAGTAGATGTGTCTGTATGTGTTTATATATTTATTTATTTATTTGTTTGGCATGAAACAAAGCCAGATAAACTGAATTTCAGTCAAAGGAAGGTGGAAAAAAGAGAAGGAGAGAGAGAGAGAGAGAGAATGAAAGAAAAACATTTCATCTCCTATTCCCATCACCATTGGACAGGAATTGATTTGGAGGGAGCCAAGTGTAATCCTGCATGTTTCCAGCATGTTGCATCAGGCCACAGATGATTAGTGCAGTTCATTTGTCAAGACTACTTCCCTTGCTTTGATTTTTAACAGGGTTCTGTCTGTCTGTGTGTGTGTGTGTGTGTGTGTGTGTGTGTGTGTGTGTGTGTGTGTGTGTGGGTATGTGTGTGTGTGTGTGTGTGTGTGTGTGTGTGTGTGTGTGTGTGTGTGTGTCTGTGTGTGTGTGTGTGTGTGTGTACGAGCGAGCATGTGTGTGCATCTGTACGTCCTGAAGAACATAATAATCATGTCTGGGTGTGCATATACGTGACAAAATCCTCCTGAACCAGTCCTTATCTATGTATCCATTTGAACATGTGCGATTTGTAAGTGTAAGTGTGTGTGTGTGTGTCTGTGTGTGTGTGTGTGTGTGTGTGTGTGTGTGTGTCTGTGTGTGTGTGTTAGAAATATCTATGTGTGAACGTGTGAACATTAATGTACCTGTGTGTGTGTGTGTGAGAGAGAGAACACAGTCAGTTAGAAATATCTATGTGTGAACATGTGAACATTAGCATACCTGTGTGTGTGTGTGTGTGTGTGTGTGTGTGTGTGTAAGAGTATGTGTGTTTCCACATGTGCACAGGAGGGCAACGAGGTGTGTTAATGTCTATATGTGTACGCTACGCATGTACCACAACATGGTGTGAGGGAGTATGAGTGTGTGTGTGTGTACGTTTGTGGCCTGAGGGATATCTGCAGAGGATGGTCGATTACCTGCTGTGAACTGAAGCCCGACGGTACACACACCTCATGCAAAACAGCACACTCTGTTTCTCTCTCTCTCCCTCTC
>NW_027468640.1:13384820-13387320 GCF_046254945.1 Alosa pseudoharengus
TGAAGACAAAAGGGACCTGCTGTTAGACTCGAGAAAGAGATCGAGAGAGAAAAGAGGAGAGGAACACTCGTTTCTTGCTTCGCTCCGTATGATCAAACACCAGCAGGCCATTCCAGCTCCTGCTGAGGCTGAACATCAACGTGACCGTGATGCCAAATGGACGGATGGTTGGCGCATGGACCTTGAATGAGAGTATCGATCGTCACACAAAACCAATACGTCTGCTTCAATGCTGCTCGCTCAAACCTAGAGTGGAGTTTTCCCTAATCCCATTTCACTTTCATTTGAGTGGAACGGAAAAAAAATCAAAACGTGGAAAGGTCAAGAAGTGGTAAAAGAAAGAGAACAGGGTGAAGTGACAATACTGCTGTCGAGTTTCTGATGGAGTTATAAAACGCATCTCCGAGCGATTTCTCACGTGCAGAGAGCAGCAATTAGCAAACAAAAAAGCGGACGCGATAACGAGATAACGAGATGCATCGGCAGCAGAGTGTAACGAACGGCATTTTGACTCCAATCCCGTCTTGCGAGCGCAACCCAAAACTGTGCCAATCAGCGGGATCAGGAAACGCACTTGGCGGTGTCCAGGTGATCTGTCCACATCAAGATAAGTATCTCCACCGGGAGAACCGGACGTATTGACAGGTGGAGCTTTATCTCAATCCAGGAATTGATACTATGCAAATGGCAATGCGCTCACATGGGGGATTCAGGAGGTTAATCTAGATGGGGTTAATCTAGGGGGATTAAAAACAGCTTCACCACATTTTAAAAGCATTTGATGCTTACAACTTCTTTAAAGTACTACGTAGGCATTACACAATATTCAACATACTGGTGGCCCACTTAGTGCTAAGGGGGTACCCAATTCGTCTGAAACATTTTCCATTTTGTAAATGAATGTAGCATCAATGCAAATGAGTTTGAAGTTGTTATCTTGCATAAAATCTTGCCTATTAGGGTAGCATTGTGCACAACTATGCTGAGTTGCATTCAGGCAAGTTTTAATGTCTACGGCTTACTGCATATGCACACAGAAACCCGAGGAGTACCAACAACTCCGGCAAGCAGGAGGAACTCAACACCTGTGTGTTTTCATGACACACTAGCAGGAGGCAAACTGAAAGACTCTTCACGATCTTGGTTGGGGGTTATAGCTCACTATAAATAAATAACAACAATGTAGTGACACACTTATCAGATGCAGGGTGACACCTGACAAAATGGTTAAGGTGTGCGTGCGTGTGTGTGTGTGTGTGTGTGTGTGGGGGGGGGTCATTTTACAACAGATGTGAGAGAACTGCTGCTAAACTAGAGTTTGCCATTTCACTGGCCAAGCCCCAGCCAGACACACACACACACACACACACACACACATCAGTAAATACCTAGACTATTTCATTGTGTTGATCATAGTGTTCATGAACTCCTTTTCATCATGCTTAACTATGGACACAGTCATGTGGTGTGTATTGGTAGTTCTCATTACCTTCCAGATTCTTTGCTTTTTCTCCCTCTACTAAGTCAAACCCTTTAAAGCCGTTGGAAGCGGACGACCCCAAATGACCCCCCCCTACTCCAATAATGAGCTTCCCTATTAAACGATGTGAGATATATTATGCAAACACCCAGAGGTCAGAGAGGTGCCCCTAACAAAACTTTGACAATATTAAAAAAAAAAAAAAAACGGGGAAGTAGCCTGCTACTTGAAGACGAATATAAAAAAAAAAGAAACTCTCCCGAGACAAGATCCCAGCAAAACCATCACAGATGTCCCTTGCTGCTGCTTCCCAGGCTACAGTAGGCATGATACCTCATGCAGCGGAGAGATAAGAGTCAGAGAGGAGGTGTGTCCACCACCTATGGCGTGTCTGGCATTGTCAGGCGAGCGGTTTCTCTCTGTGCTTTCATTAAACTGGGCTGAGCTGATGGGCCGCACAATGCAAACAAACCAAGGGCAACCCGATCCACTGGCTTATCTGATAGGAACACCGACCGGCCGCTGTTACCAGACACTCCCTTCCATACATGCTTTCTTTATCTCTCTCTCTCTCACTCTCTTCCACTTTTTCTCTCTTCTTCTTCTTCTCTCTCTCTCTCTCTCTCTCTCTCTCTCTCTCTCTCTCTCTCTCTCTGGGAGTATCTGGACATATGATATGTCCATAAATCCTTCTGCGTTGAACGGAGGGTACATATTCCATCATATTCACTGCTATGAAACATTCTTTCTTATATAGCCTTAGATGCTACAGCGCACCAATGTGTATTTTTGTACACCTGAGAAGAGATTCCCTGATATTAGGAGTCAGCATAACAAAAGTATTTAAAAAAGTATATATACAAACTTGATGACCAAAATGAAGGGAGAGGGAGAGAGAGTGTGTGTCTGTGTGTGTGTGGGGGGGGGCTGTGCATTTATGTTTATCTATATTAATCTACATGTTTGTGTGTGTGTGTGTGTGTGTGTGTGTGTGTGTGTGTGTGTGTGTGTGTGTGTGTG
>NW_027468640.1:13392320-13399820 GCF_046254945.1 Alosa pseudoharengus
ATGCGAGGCATGACCGAGAAACACTACAGGCAACGGCTGTAGTCAGCATCCTGGGGTGTGTGTGTGTGTGTGTGTGTGTGTGTGTGTGTGTGTGTGTGTGTGTGTGTGTGTGTGTGTGAGTGTGTGTGTGTGTGTATGTGTGTGTGGAGGGGGGGATGCTGAAGCAGCTTCCACCTGCCCTCTCTGTGGAGAGACTTGTCTGGGTGTGTGTGTGTGTGTGTGTGTGTGTGTGTGTATGGGAGGGAGAGCAAACACGCTCTAGATAGACAGTGTTTGAGTATTACTGGTTGTGTGTCGAGAGGAAAAGAGCTGTACACACAGATAAACACTAGCTTTCCAGTCCCAAGGAGATACCATATGGAGGCAGACTGTGCGACAGCCACCAACACCGTGACTGATAGATTTTTAACATTCTACTGCCCCAAGTTACTACTGTTGCACTCCCACAATGCCCCAGTCTGTCCCGTGAACCCACAGAATTCCTTCGCCTGTCCATAACTGACTCAGTCAGTGTGGCATCCGTGAAAAAGCCGCGCTTGCGAAACAAGCTCAAGCAAACAAGACTTAGCACACAAGTGCCACAGTAAAGCAGTCAGCACTGCCATCACAACAACACCATCCGTCACAATGACTGCCAACGTTTGCCAACACACGTCAGTGGCTCATAGCAAAAACAGACAGTCATACATCCCCACACAACATGAGTAATAACAACAAAACGATTCAGTTCCTGTCTGTAGTTGAATATTTTGCCCTTTTCACTCAACACAAGTGGAGCTTTCCACAGCTGTACTCTAAGAATGGACCACTGCATTTTAAATCATAGCCTGCAAGCTTCCGATCAAGGACCTTACCCATCATGAATGCTTCACGCTGTTCATCTGTAATAGGAAATGTTATTTCTCCGAGCCAAAGGTGTGTGTGTGTGTGTGTGTGTGTGTGTGTGTGTGTGTGTGTGTGTGTGTGTGTGTGTGTGTGTGTGTGTGTGTGTGTGTGTGTGTTTATGTCTGTAAAAGGTTGGTCCCCGCATAAATATTTTGAACCATCCAGAAAGCTTAGGACTCACCAGTAACATAGGCTCCTACTTGTGGTGGGATACAGCACTTTAAAAAATATAAATCAAAATATAAATACAAACAAATAGACAGCCCCAAACGAGACGCCTCCAGAGGCAGTCATCAGCAGTCCATCAGGAAGACCAGGGCCGGCATTCCAACGCCAAGGGTTAGCATCTGTCGTGCAATTAGGCCGTGCCGTTTTGGAGGGAAAAAAAGATTGAATTAAATAACGACTAATCCTGCAGGAAACTCTTGTGTGACGTAATTGGTCATTTTCAAGATGAAAGGTCCTTGGAAAGACGAAAGCGCCCCGAGTATTGTCAAGCTAACGTAATATTAGCGCCTGAGCCGCGTGCAACTGCTCGAATTTCCTGCTAATGTGGCCCAGCTGAGGCACTGGGCTGATCGCAACACTGAAGTCATTAGGCGTGTGGACACCGGCGTAGCGTAGCTTAGATTAGCGTTACCGTCAACAGCATCCCCTGGCTGCTACGCTCTATGCTCTGGGCTAACCAGGCCATCACTAGCAAGTCGACACCCAAAATGCTCCAAAACCACTTTGAAGGGAGTGTGTGGGGGGGGGGGGGTTGTGTGTGTGTGTGTGTGAGTGTGTGTGTGTGTGTGTTGGGGGGTGGTTGGAGTTTGACATCTGTGAGTGGACTGGCGGGGGCAATAGGTCCCGTCTGAAATGAAACACACATTTACTTGCTTTTAATCTGCGAGCGCGAGGCTCCCCCTAAGGCTACGACTTCCAGAAGCACTGACCTCTGACAAACCCTGGCTAAGAGAAAGCCCATAAAGAAGCTGTTTTACTGCACAGCAATTAGCACCGTAGCGTTTGGCTTTAACACAACACACACACACACACACACACACACACACACACACACACAAACACACACACACAAACACACACACAAACACACACACAAACACACACACACATACACACACACACACACAACAGGCCTGTCTCAGCCACGCTGGTCAACCATAAACAGGCCTGCTCTGCTGCGGCTGCTTCTGCTGCAGCTGCTCCCTTGAGCTTAAATCTCTCACCAACTGACCATCGGAAGATTCCATAATAGTGTTGGGCTGGAAGAGACAGAAAATGGCCTCTGATAAAGGAGAGGGTCTGTCAGTCATAACAGGCTTCTTTTTTCACTCTCTCTCTCCATTCCTCTCTTTGCTCTCTACTTCTGTGAGAGTCAAGGAGAAAGAGTCAGCCAACTCCCTGCAATTTCACCACTGAGGCGCTAAGTTAAGATAATGGCCGCTCTCTTTTTTAGTCCTCAACCTCTCTCTCCCTCCATCTCTCTCTCTCCACGTTCCTCTCCCTCCTCTCCCTCTCTCTTCTCTCTTTTTTTCTCTTCTTCAAGATAATAAGGCTCTATCTGTCCATCTTCCCCGCTCACCTTGGAAAAACGTGTGTGTGTTGATTGTGTGTGAGAGTGAGTGTGTGTGTGTTGATTGTGTGTGTGTGTGTGTGTTGATTGTGTGTGTGTGTGTGTTGATATTGTGTGTGTGTGTGTGTGTTGATTGTGTGTGTGTGCGTGCGTGTGTGTGTGCGTGTGCGTGCGTGTGTGCGTGTTGATTGTGTGTGTGTGCGTGCGTGTGCGTGTGCGTGCGTGCGTGCGTGCGTGTGTGTGTGTGTGTGTGTGTGTGTGTGTGTGTGTGTGTGTGTGTGTGTGTGTGTGTGTGTGTGTGTGCGCTCGCGCGCGGTTGCTTTGAGATTTGAGTGAATCCGCTTTAATGAGTCTGTCCTCAGTCTGTGCCGTCAGGGGAACAGGGGAACACTAAGTAGATAGCGCGGCCCCTCCAATCAATACGCTGCTTTGGCACCGAACACACACCGCCACCGCCGAACCAGAGCACAACCTGCATTTCATTTGGTCAGCGATCAGAGAGAAGAGAGAGAGAGAGAGAGAGAGAGAGAGAGAGAGGGAAAAGAGAGAGAGAGTAGGAGAAAGGGAGAGGGGGAGAGATGGAGAGAGAGGGAAGTGTAATCTTGGCTTTTGTCAGATATGCAGTTGGTTAGTTGATTTGGACTGTTTTTAGATAGAGCGTCGAATACTGTACACAATAGTTTGAAATGCGACACATGGTGATTCAAACCAGAATCAATAAGTGGTAATTCGATTTAGAAAATGTGTGATAACTCTGACAAAGGTCAATCTGTGTCAGGCTTCGTTTGCGTGGCATGCATCTGATTCCAATTCCGGTAGTTTAGAATGGAGGAATGTGGTAAGGGGGGGGGGGGGGGGGGGGGGGTGGCGTAAAATACTCAAGATGCTCTGGAAAAAAAAAGTTTCTTTTCAGAGCCGATTTGCTTTGACGTGCGGTGTAATTTCATTCCGCAAATGTCTCACAAAACTATGCAAGCTCTCATCAGCCCTGCAACGACACAGAGCGCAGATGAGAAAAAGGAGAATAGAGTGGAGGATAAAGAAAAAAGAGAGAAAGAGGAGAAAAGAGTGGATAAAAAAGAAAGAGGTTAAAAAAGCCACTCATGTCAAAACATATTGTGTCAGTAATCCCAGCAAGAAACTCCCCCCCCTCCATCCCCAGTACACACACACACACACACACACACACACACACACACACACACACACACACACACACACACACACACACACACACACACACACACACACACACACACACACACACACACACACACACACACAATCTCTTTGATCCATACGCATGAGCCCTCCCCCGTGGTTGGGACAATATGGCTCTCTTTACGGGGTGTCCCATTGGCTGGCATGTGGTTGTCAACGGCGACACCTCCAGAAGAGCGGGAAGAGGCCCCTCTTCCTCTTCGTTGAGTCTGCTCGTGGTTCAGCCTGACAGCACCAGCAACAACAGCCCACCCCGACTACTCAATCTGACACAGGCCAGAGTCCCCGCTCCCTACAGCTCCTTCTGATTCCACTAACCCCCCCCCCCCCCTCCTCCCTCCCCCTCCCTCGCTCGCTCGCTCTCCCTCTTTCTGCCTCAACCTCTTTCCCTCACCCACTCTCTCTTTCTCTCTATCCCTCCTTCTGTCTATCTTTCCCTCTCTCCCTCTACCACTCTCTATTTCCCATTCTTTGGGCCTCTCTTACTCTCTCCATATTAGTGATTCCTGTCACTCGCTCGGTCTCCTTTTCTGACCGTGTCACTCTCTGTCAGTCACACACACACGCACACAAACACACACACACAAACACACACTCCTCTAACTCGCATTACTTCTTCCTCCAGTCAATCACTCCTCTCTCATCCTCACAATCACCCTCGCTCTCCTCTTCTCTTCATCCCATTCTCTGTTTTGTTCTCTCCCTCTCTTTCACTCTTTCTCTCTCTCTCTCTCTGGTAAAGGCCAAGATGAAACTCATTTCCCAAGTGGAGTGATGCCTTTGTGTGTGTGTGTGTGTGTGTGTGTGTGTGTGTGTGTGTGTGTGTGTGTGTGTGTGTGTATGCATGTGTGTGTGTATATATGCGTGTGTGTGTAGTTCATTGTAATGCCACAGTCTCTGTGGACTTCTTGGCAGCCACCCTCTCAGCTCCAGCCCTGCCTCTCTCTCTCTCTCTCTCTCTCTCTCTCTCTCCCGGCCAACCAACCAACCAACCGACCAACCCAAACCCACTCTCTCTCTTTCCACCCCCCACAACCTTTCATCTCCTTCTCTCACTCACTCTCCTTCTCCCTCTTTTCCTCGGAAAAGTCTGGCATGCATTTTCTTGGGCCGGGTGGTTGCAAACAGCTCTGACTACTCTGACTGGAGTCCAACAAGCGCCAGGACCTCAGGCTGGCAGGTCTCATAACATCATCTGTGCAAAACATTACCGAGAGGATTTAACGTTTATTGCTCAATATGTCCCGTTATGAGAAAAATATTATTGCTTGACCCCCTGACGGTGAGGTTTTTTTTTTTTTTTTGAGGATAGTGTTTTATATACCTTTTTTCCCCCGATTTTGGACGGGGTAGCCAGCATTGGCGCACCTCGATAAGAGACACACTACTTCTAGTCTGCCTCGCCCATAACCACCACAGGATGGAACGCTAGCCAAGACTCTGACAAACGGCTCGTTTAGATAAGCGTTTTTTATTTATCTATTTATTTTTAAACTTTGATTGGGGGGAATTAGCATATTGCATATGTGTCAGGGACAAAGTGGTCGTCGGCGGGAACGAGATAAACAGAAGACGAGGCAGCGTATCTTAATGTCACGAGCAGCTTATCGTCGACAACGCAGGTCGCTGAGCGCCCTGACCTTTTACTGCTGGATGTGACTGTGGACCGTCTCGTTATGTGACGTAATAACGATGTGCTCGAGTACTTCGGAGACACACTAGAGGCCGGGCTTGTGCTGCTGCCTGTTTGTGTGCAAGGGGCTAAATGCAAATGAGCAACGAAAACAGCCAGTTCACAGAATGCCTTCTAGATTCAACCTGGATATGTGTGTGTTTCGGTCTCTCAAACTTTTCAACTCATCTCTCACATCTCTCTCTCTCTCTCTCTCTCTCTCTCTCTCTCTCTCTCTCTCTCTCTCTCTGCTGACTGCACAGACTCCAGGGAGTGCCACAGATTTCTCACTCCACTGTCACATGAGGCAAGGCCAGCTATCCATGTATCAAGCCCTCGGTAAAAAAGACCTCACCAGGGCAGTGGGCACTTAATCAGCACTTCCATGTAGCCTGTGGTTTATTTACTGTGCCATATTTACCAGGGCTCAATTGGAAAAGACACCTCTCTGTCTCACCAATGTGGTTACCCTGGTTAAACAAAAGGATAAATAAATAAATAATATATATTATTTTATTTCATTTTACGTGAGATTCTTAATGAGCCATTCAAAGGCATTATGGTGGAACAGCCATGTCAGTCGCATGTCACATGTATCTTTCTCTCTCTCTACATGTGAGCCTAAGGCTATCGGTCCTGACTGAGAAATGATTAGTCCAAGACAAATGTATCTAATTTAGTCCAAACACCCTGACCCTGCTATCATTTACATAATAAACAGCAGCTGTTGACAGAAGGGGGGGGATTTTTTTTTGTTTTTGTTTTTTGGGCAGAGCAGAGCCATTTCTGGAATTACCATGTCTGAATAAATATTCCCTTGGAGGGGAGTGAGACAGTCTCTCTCTCTCTCTCCATCTCTGAAATGAGTGTGCATATTGGAATGGGTGTGTCTCTGTGTGGTTGCGTGTATGTGCACTCGTGTGTGTCTGAATATATATGCATGAGCTATTCCTCTCTGTGTATGTGTGTGTGTGTGTGTGTATTACACAGTTATTTTCTGTGTGTGTGTGTGTGTGTGTGTGTGTGTGTGTGTGTGTGTGTGTGTGTGTGTGTGTGTGTATGTATGTGTGTGCGTGTGCATGCACCGCTTCATGTTGCGGATGTCATCTCCCGAGAGCCTGCTCCGGTAATAGCAGCATCATCTAGCCGAGGATGGCGGATTTCATACCCGGGTGCCTCGGAGGAGTATGCGCTGTGCCGCGCCACACCGCACCGCACGAGCCTCCCGCCACTGTGATTGATGGGCCGTATTCACGCCGCCGCATTCCCCGTCGCTCATCATCCGCCCAGACACCGCCGCCGCCTCACCTGCGCCTCTGCCCATCACCGCTGCCGAGGGGGAGCCGGCGGCTTCGCCGTAACCTCAGACCTCCAACCACAAAACTCTCCACCAAACATATGTCAGTTTAATAAGTGGATGTACGTCACGTCAGGCACGTCGGCCTTGACAGGTCTCCTTGGGTGAGGACGTGGTGGATTCTACCTGACCTTACGTTGGAATGTACCTCACCGACACAGGTCACGCACAGGACTTCACAGGCAGTGATATCTGTAGCCTTGGGCCCGCGAGAGTGTTCCGCTAAATTAAGTGGACGTGATGACTCCGACACCCATGACGAGGGCACGTTGGCTTGATGGGTGGCTGAATATGAATATCGGCCTAGTTTTCCATGGCTACCTCTGGGCGTCCCACTGACTGATGGGATTAAATGTGAATGTGGCATCAGCCAAGGAGTCAAGGAGACGGAATAATGAAAAGTTCTGAATAAATAAATGAATAAATAAACAATTTGGTGATTTTGGATGAAATGCCTAACCTGACCCAGATGAATTTCGTTCCGCTTAGCTCCGCCTAGCTTTACTCACATCCATCTGGGACCTCTTCCATTGAGAGTGATTTCTGCAAACGATTTTATGGTTCAGCCAATCAGGACGCAGGGCGGGAGTTTCATAGATGTGACGTAGTGGAGAGGCGACTGTGAGACAGTTATCAGAGTCACGGGTTGGCTTCGATGTGAGTGGTTGAAGTAGCACGTCAATAGATGACGGACAAGTGGCTTATTCAATCATATACAAGCATTTTTTGATTAGGCCCAGCCTTCTGAAACACCACTCTAATGGATCGGTTCCAGATGGATGAGTG
>NW_027468640.1:13407320-13412320 GCF_046254945.1 Alosa pseudoharengus
CTATGCCTTGCAACACATTTTCAAATGAGTTGTAAAGATTACATTCACATTCATTCATTTAGCAGACAAGCGACGTAAACATGTCAATTAAATTGAAGGCCATTGACATAACAATGAAAGCTGGGAATCGAACCCCCAACTTTTCAGGCTATTGCATGCTAGTCCTGCTCCTTATCCACTACACTACCTTGGCCCAGACAGAAACCCCTACAACTATGCAAGAGTTTCTGTTTTCTTCTACTACACACTGTTATTAAACATCTGTAAAGTATTATTAAATGCTGTATTCTTCGTTTGTAAAGCATTATTCCTACATTAATTCTCATCTGTATCATGTATCATCATGTTTACACGCAGTTAAAAATGGTTTGTTCATAGAAAACACGCATATCTATATTATATTTTTGAATTGACTGATGTAATACCACTGGGCAGAGGTAGTGTAGTGGATAGGGAGCTGGGTTAACATGCAGTAATCCATAAAGTTGGGGGTTCAAACCCCGGCGTCCACCAATGTGGCCTTGCCCTTTAATTTCATTGACATGTGTCGCTTTGGGTGAAAGTGTCGGCTAAATTAATAAATGCATGTGTAAACTTTATAACTCATTTGTAAATGTGTTGCAAGGCATAAAAAGTCCTCACTTTAGATGAGCTCACAAAATATCATTAACTAACCACTTGTAACTCCTGAGTTAATTATGAATTATAGTATTAGGAAGTGGTTTATAAAATATGTATCCTCACCCTAACTAATAATTAGTGCATGTGTATGTTACAACTGTTAAATAATGGAAATATTACTTAATCAAAAACATATTATTGCATCATTTATTAAGTATTTACAATAATGTATAAACATATTTTAGATATAGGCTTATTTACTATGAACAAACTATTTATAACTGTGTGAACAAATGCTTTACTGATGATAAATTAGAAATTACTAATGATGAACAAACCATTAACTAATAAGTAACAAAGGCTTAATAAATTATGAATTGTTTGTAGTTATTATAAAGTGTTACCTGTGTTTTCCATGCCCTCTCTATGTGTGTGTGTGTGTGTGTGTGTGTTTGTCTATCTGGCACAAGTGGGGAAGACTGGAGATAGTGTTTGAGTTGTGTGTGTGTGTGGGGGGGGGGGGGGAGGTGGGATAGGAGATGGTTGCTAAGCTACAGAAGCTATATCTCTTGGTAAGCTCGGGGTGTTGTGAAGCGTTGGGCAGTTACAGATGCCGCATCACAACAGATGCGAGATGGGACTCTCTGTGGCCATTCGTACCTGTCAATCTCTCTCCTCTAGCGCTGCATAACACACACACACACACACACTGACAGTTCGCTCCTGGTACCTGTTTGGAGAGTGTCACAACTCTCTCTCTTTCTCACACACATATATCTCATGGCAGTGCGTGCACACGTGCGCACACACACACACAGACTCCAACACACACACCCACACACAGAAGGTGTGTTGTGCCAGGCGTCATCCCCGGAGTAGGCAGATGGTGCAACACAATTAGAGGCTCCCTGTCTCCACTCATCTTCCCTGCACAGAGAGAGAGAGAACTCCCACAATGCCCCTCTCTTTTCCTGCCATGCTCACACCATCTCTCTCTCTCTCTCTCTCTCTCTCTCTCTCTCTCTCTCTCTCTCTCTCTCTCTCTCTCTCTCTCTCTCTCTCTCTCTCTCTCTCTCTCTCTCTCTCTCTCTCATTGCCTTTCACCATCCATCACTCACTTTTCCTTCAGTCTTTCTCTTTTTGTCACTTTATTTTCCCCATCCTTTGCTTCATCTCTCCTTTTCTACCAACACAGTGAAACTATTCCTTTCTCTCATACGCACGCACACACACACACACACACACACACACATGCACACACACACTTAACTGTGACTTTTTTCCTTCACCATCACTCAATTCATCTCTCGTTCACTACCACACTTGTCACCTTTGTCTATTCTTGCTACTCTCACACCATTCTTCTTTCTCTTCGCACTACCTTTCCCATATCACTCTCTTTTTTGTCCAATTTTTTGCTCCCTTGCTTTTCCTGACACATATGTTATGTTTTTTTTCCCTTTGTCACCATTTCTCTATCTCTCTTTTCATTTCTTCCTCTGCCTCAATCAGTTTCTCCTAGTTTTGCTACCTTTCTCTGCCATGTTTTTTTTTTCTTGTATAATCTGATACTTCTCTCTATATAGCCCCTACACACACACTTTTTCTTGTATCTTTCTCTTCTACCGTTCCTTTCTTATTCTCTCTTGGTCACACTCCCATTTCTCTTGTCCACTGCTGTCCAATTTGAATGCTGTGCCACACACACACACACACACACACCCACACACACACAGACACACCATCATTTCCCCAATCTTCTGTGCCACACACCATCATTTCCCCAATCTTGTGGGCCACATCCACTATCATTTGCCCTGTCTCCTGCTCCACATCCACTATCATTTGCCCTGTCTCCTGCGCCACATCCATTGCCATTTGCCCTGTCTCCTGCGCCACATCCACTATCATTTGCCCCGTCTCCTGCGCCACATCCATTGCCATTTGCCCTGTCTCCTGCGCCACATCCACTATCATTTGCCCTGTCTCCTGCGCCACATCCACTATCATTTGCCCTGTCTCCTGCGCCACATCCACTATCATTTGCCCTGTCTCCTGCGCCACATCCACTATCATTTGCCCTGTCTCCTGCGCCACATCCACTATCATTTGCCCTGTCTCCTGCGCCACATCCACTATCATTTGCCCTGTCTCCTGCGCCACATCCACTATCATTTGCCCTGTCTCCTGCGCCACATCCACTATCATTTGCCCTGTCTCCTGCGCCACATCCACTATCATTTGCCCTGTCTCCTGCGCCACATCCACTATCATTTGCCCTGTCTCCTGCGCCACATCCACTATCATTTGCCCTGTCTCCTGCGCCACATCCACTATCATTTGCCCTGTCTCCTGCGCCACATCCACTATCATTTGCCCTGTCTCCTGCTCCACATCCACTATCATTTGCCCTGTCTCCTGCGCCACATCCATTGCCATTTGCCCTGTCTCCTGCGCCACATCCACTATCATTTGCCCCGTCTCCTGCGCCACATCCATTGCCATTTGCCCTGTCTCCTGCGCCACATCCACTATCATTTGCCCTGTCTCCTGCGCCACATCCACTATCATTTGCCCTGTCTCCTGCGCCACATCCACTATCATTTGCCCTGTCTCCTGCGCCACATCCACTATCATTTGCCCTGTCTCCTGCGCCACATCCACTATCATTTGCCCTGTCTCCTGCGCCACATCCACTATCATTTGCCCTGTCTCCTGCGCCACATCCACTATCATTTGCCCTGTCTCCTGCGCCACATCCACTATCATTTGCCCTGTCTCCTGCGCCACATCCACTATCATTTGCCCTGTCTCCTGCGCCACATCCATTGCCATTTGCCCTGTCTCCTGCGCCACATCCACTATCATTTGCCCCGTCTCCTGCGCCACATCCATTGCCATTTGCCCTGTCTCCTGCGCCACATCCACTATCATTTGCCCTGTCTCCTGCGCCACATCCACTATCATTTGCCCTGTCTCCTGCGCCACATCCACTATCATTTGCCCTGTCTCCTGCGCCACATCCACTATCATTTGCCCTGTCTCCTGCGCCACATCCACTATCATTTGCCCTGTCTCCTGCGCCACATCCACTATCATTTGCCCTGTCTCCTGCGCCACATCCACTATCATTTGCCCTGTCTCCTGCGCCACATCCACTATCATTTGCCCTGTCTCCTGCGCCACATCCACTATCATTTGCCCTGTCTCCTGCGCCACATCCACTATCATTTGCCCTGTCTCCTGCGCCACATCCACTATCATTTGCCCTGTCTCCTGCGCCACATCCATGGCCATTTTCCAAGTCCTCCGGTGCCTCTTTCTCTTCCACAATCACTCGTCGTGTTTTCTTCTCCCTTGATGCCCTGTCTTTCTCTGACACACTCACTCCCCTCTCCCCTCTCATCAATTGCTCATTCCTGTGCTTTAGTGTCCACTCTTTTGTGTTTTCAATGCTCCAATGTCCACTCTTTTGGTTTTTTCAATGCTCCAATGTCCACTCTTTCGTTTTTTTAATGCTTCAGTGTCCACTCCTGTTTTTCCAATGCTCCAGTGTCCACTCCTGTTTTTTCAATGCTCCAGTGTCCACTCTACTGACACTGCTAGCTTGGTACTCACCCCCCACCCCCCCATCCCACCCAGACACCCAGATCTACCCCTATGTAGCGCCCCCAACAGGCCACAGGAGGGCTTTCTGATGATTGAACAAATGCATGAATTTGTTTTGTCAATGTTTTTAATGTCCACTATTCAGTTCTTAGTTTAGTTTAGTTCTGCACATCCCCTTTCAATTTCTCAGCTTTCAGTTGCCAGAAATAAATCAGTTACGTTTTTTTACTCTCTCTCTCTCTCTCTCTCTCTCTCTCTCTCTCTCTCTCTCTAGGAATGTAACCCCTATAGGAATAAGGACTGCTTTTCCCATTCCCTTTCCTAATGAAGTCTCCCATACGCCTGTTCGCTTTTACAGAGGTTAAGTGTCAACTGTTCACAGGTGACGGATTGCATATGAGTAAGTGTAAGTGTGTGTGTGTGCAAGAGAGAAAGAGATAGAGAGAGAGAGACTTTGACTGTATGTCTGAGTAAGTGGGTGGGAGAGTGTGCATTTATGTGTTTGACCGAATATATTAATGAGTGTGTGTGAGTGTGTCTGTGTGTGAGCAAGTGCGTGTGTGTGTGTGGGCGTGTGCGCCTGCATGCCTATGTGTGTCTGTGTAAAACATCTGATATCTTGCACCACATCTATGACACTAATTATCTGTTTGAATTTTAATAGCTGTGTAATTATAAAGTGTCTGCTTTCTGTGTTTCTTTTCTCTCACACTATATATCTCTCTTTCTATCTCACTACATATCTCTCTTTTTCTCTCTCTATATATATA
>NW_027468640.1:13422320-13442320 GCF_046254945.1 Alosa pseudoharengus
ACAGACACACACACACACACACACACACACACACACACACACACACACACACACACACACACACACACACACACACACACACACACACACACACACACACACACACACACACACACACACACACACCACATGAGAAGAATGGAAAAACATCTGTATCACACAGCCTACAATGAGCTTATACA
This sequence comes from Alosa pseudoharengus, assembly GCF_046254945.1. Lineage (NCBI taxonomy): Eukaryota > Metazoa > Chordata > Actinopteri > Clupeiformes > Clupeidae > Alosa > Alosa pseudoharengus. The sequence continues at coordinate 13,422,503 of NW_027468640.1, forward strand.
GGACTGCAGCTTATACAGGAGTACAGCTTATACTGGAGTTTATCTACAGTGAGGTAGCGAGGTGGAGAGATCAGGCCTAGCCGCTGTGTGTGTGTGTGTGTGTGTGTGTGTGTGTGTGTGTGTGTGTGTGTGTGTGTGTGTGTGTGTGTGTGTGTGTGTGTGTGAAGATGAGAGAAAAAACCCTGCCTCAGCAGTCTACTAATCACAGGAAGGGAGAACCAGGACAAAGAGGACAAGAGACAGCACATTCATGCCTGTGGGCGCAGACCAATCACACACACACACACACAGAAGAACAGACACCCTCACATATACACACATGGTACTCGAATGCTCACCAGGGTCGTACACAACATGTAGACTGACATCCCATCCAAACTCTTGCAAACACACAATCACACACAAGCATGTACATGTACACACACACACACACACACACCCACACACACACACACACACGCATGCTGACGGCTGGAGCTGATACAGCAGAAGTCCAGTGGAGGGTGGGGTGGGGTGGGGTGCAGTGTAGTGCAGTCTCGGTCAAATGACATCAGTGAATCACACCAGTGACAAGTGTACACACACACACACACACACACACACACACACACACACAAACAGAAGCACAGCAGCCAGCAGCCAACAGCATTCTTACATGCCAAAATAACAACACACAACACAACACAACACCACAATCTGACACAACTCCAATGGGAAAACAACTGTGTGTGTTATGGAGGGTCCAACCACAGAGCCGTCTTTTCATCAGAGTCATCAAGGCTCTGTGACCAAAATGTCATCTTCCTCAAATTAGGCAATGTGTTGCTAATCTCTGGGTATTTATAGAGCAGGGAAAAGAAGGGTGTGTGTGTGTGTGTGTGTGTGTGTGTGTGTGTGTGTGTGTGTGTGTGTGTGTGTGTGTGTGTGTGTGTGTGTGTGTGTTTGTGTGTGTGTTTGTGTCTGTGTGTGTGTGTGTGTGTGTGTGCGTGCGTGCGTGAGAAAGAGAGAGAGAGAGAGAGAGAGAGACTGATGCAAATGTTGTGTGTTAATTTGATGCAGACTGGTCCTGAATGTCAGCACAGAGGAACTGGCGTTACCAGAGGCCAGAGATTCTCTTTAATAACGCTTCTTAAACCATGTTCTCTAGCAAAAATAGTGTCTGAACTGATTATTTACATGAGACAGGGTTGCAAGGGGGAAAAGGGTCTGGTCATTTTTATTTTTTTAAAGGATCATAATGTGAGGGAGGTTTTTTTTTTTTTTTTTTTTTTTTAAAGTCCACATTTGTTACCCAAAACAACAACAGGAGCTCAAAAGTAAACAGTTCTTGGACTGAATTCGAACTGCATTCAAATAAGACCATCACTTTTCTCCTCCCTGAAACTATTCAAAGCATAAGATCTGCATGAGCTTCAAAAAGAAAACAAAAAGTAAAGTGAGTCAAATGAAGAGTGAGAACTGAGAAGGCAAAAGGCAAAAGAGACGGATACAAATCCCCACAACGACCGAAGGCCAAACAAATCAATGAGTATTGTTTTAAAAAGATAAAATCACAACACCAGGGGGACTACTTCACCACCCCTTGGTCTGGCTGGACGATCCAGGAGTATCGCATTAACCGACGACACTGCAGGGGACGAAATGTCTGAAAATCCAAAAGCTCGAAGGCTCAAGAAGGTGGAACACCTCCTGTTGTCAGCCCATTGGTCAGGCACGGAGCCCGGCGTGTGGCGATTGTGTCTTATTCCGCCCGATTAGCGCTAATCTGAAGCGACCACACATTAGACTAAGAAGGTGCATCAAATAAAACTCTTAATTCAACGTCAGGACGCGTTAAGATGTTGATAATGAAAATAGTCCGCAGATAGAAATTAATTTGACACCTTTCAGCACTAATAGACTTCGAGATTTGTGAGGCACTTCTCTTTATAGCTTAAGAGCTCGACAGACTTGGCACTCGGTGGTGGTGAGATTGTTGTTATCCTTTCCTCTCTCCACACACACACACACACACACACACACACACACACACACACACACACACACACACACACACACACACACACACACACACACACACACACACACGCTATTAAAGCTACACTTAATAGACGAACCTTGCCCAAACCATACCATTAAATGAATACCTCAAAAACTAAGGACAAAACAAGATTGGGAGAGTATGTTGTTAGCAAATGGCGCCACCGTTGCACACAGCAGCTACCCTATTACAGTAAAACACAGAGTGAGGGTCCTAAAACAATTCAGGTAAATGAATGGCCCTGTTGCTTCCTGGTATGAGTCAATAGCTGAACCTCAATCTGCCTGAGTGGTGAGAGGGTGTGTGTGTGTGTGTGTGTGTGTGTGTGTGTGTGTGTGTGTGTGTGTGTGTGTGTGTGTGTGTGTGTGTGTGTGTGTGTGTGTGATAGAGAGAGAGAGAGAGAAAGAGAGAAAGTGATAGAGACAAAGAGAGAGAGAGAGAGAGTGTCCATTTTAAAGCCACATACTGAGCGAAATCCAACCCAGATGTGTGGTAACAGCAAATGCCTGCTGGACTGCACGGTGACTGATATAGTTTTGCACAACACTGTGTGTGGTAGGTGTCAGCCAAACCTGTATGACCAAGACCTCCAGATATGATTCGATTTGATCTTTCTAGAGGGGTGGATGGTGGTCTTTGGGGGGGAGGGGGTGGGGGGGGGGGGGGGGGGGGTGTCGTGGGGGTCACACAGCAGGAGGTATTTAGCTGCCTGGTCTGGTGTGGTACTCTAAGCTCCTGGGCAGGGCAGGAGTGGAAGGGCTGTGTGGGTGGATACAGGGACAGCGGCAGACAAAACACTCAAATCAAATGAATAGGGAGATATGTGGAGAAACAGCAAGCACTGAGTGAAGGTTAGATACTCTGGAGACATGACAGAGAAGGGGGGGGGGCACAGAAAGAGAGGGAGGGAAGAGAGAGAGAGAGATAAACAGAGAGAGAGAAAAAGAAGAAAGGGAGAGAGAAACAGAAAGAGAGGGAGGTAAGAGAGAGAACATGTGAAAAAGAACAGAGCATGTGAAACAGAGAGAGAGAGAGAGAGGGAGAAACAAAGAGAGGGAGAAAAAGAAAAAGAGAGAGAGATATAGAAAGAGACAGACAGACATAGAAAGAGAGGGAGGAAAGAGAAAGAGAGAGAGAGAACAGAGAGAGAGGGAGAAAGAGAAGATAAGAGAGAGAGAGAGAGAGAGAGAGAGAGAGAACAGACTTACACTATAAAGAAGAGACTGAAATAGTGGAGGTTAGAGACTGAGGGGGTGATGGGAGAGACAAAAAGAAAGAGAGATAGAAAGAGAGAGAGGAGGGAAAGAGAGAGGGGAGGGAGAGAGAGAACGAGAAAGGGAGAGAGAGGAGAGGGAGAGAGAGAAATAGAAAGGGAGAGTGAGACTGAACATGAAAAGACAGAAAAACAGACTCAAAGCAGGCTAGGCACAAATGGAAGCCAGCTGTTCCTTTGCATGATTGTCCCCAAAATATCATTTGCATCGAGGAGCGAAATCAAAACATGGCTCTGTGCGTTCGCTTGGCGGGAAGACCAGCGAGGACGAGGAGGACCGGAGGGTGGCGGGGGGGGACGTTGCGGCCATGAAAAGGACTTACTGGCCATTTCCCCGGGGATTTGCATTTGCTGATGAGCACCTATCGAATAATATTTCCATAAATGCCCATGCTGTCCACACACACACACACAAGCACACATAATGAAGCAGGTCTGCAGACACACACACACACACACACACACACACACACAAAGCATACACAAACACAATCATGAAGATCCTACCAATACACACTCTTTCTCTCTGTCACACACACACACACACTCAAACACAGAGGGTATCTGTTCTGTAAACACACACTCACTTTCTCTCTCTCACACACACACACACACACACACACAGGGCATCTGTGCTGTGAACACTCTCTGTAATAAGAGAAAAGAGTAGGGTGCTAGAATGTAAACGCTAGCTAATCCTGGCACTGATGCATATTCATGTGTTGCTTGTCTGTTCCTTTGCATTTTGTAAACCTGAATCACTCCTTAAAAGTAATTCTGTGGCTTGAATGACACCACAGGGAATAGAGATGTGGTTATGTGTGTGTGTGTGTGCTGCCTTTGTGCTGTTGGAATCGGCAGAGTTGAGCACAGAGTCACTACACTGTGTGGTGAGTTAGAGGACAACCAACTGGCCTCCAGACAGAAGCTACTAACATCGCCACAGGACATTTGAAACAGAAAATGCAACAATAGAACAGTGTGTGTGTGTGTGTGTGTGTGTGAAATCTTTGACTATTTCAAACCTTCAACTATTCTGACCTACAGTACATATGTGTGTCCTCTATGGTGCGGTCCTCTAGATCTCACAGGGCTACCATACACAACACAAGTTACAGTGGTAATATTTAATTAATGATGAAAAACTATTAACTGATATTTACAAATATTGACAAAGGGTTAGGTAATGACTAGTTTGCTATATATTAGGGCACCTTATTATAAAGTGTTACCGGACTGTTCTTTGGATCAGGCAGGTTCTATGGTTTTCACTGGTCTAGGATCGGCTGCTCTGCGGAGCTCATAGCGTTAGGATTGGCTGTTCTCCTGATCTGTAGGGCTAAGATTGGCTGTTCTCTGGCTTTCTCTGATCTACTATTGGCGGCTCTCTGGATCTCACAGATGCAGCTCCCTACATGTTTATTGGCACCAAGAGTAAAAGTTTCACAATGAAAGCAATGAGGAACAAAATGAGAAAACATCTTCAAAAAGAAATACATATTTTTTAACAAAAACACACGTGTCAAAGATCTTTCTTGCTTTCTCATCTTTACCAGAGGCACCAATAAACTTTTACTTTAACCTTTAACTCATCAGCAGAGAACAGCTGACACTAACACAGCCGTGCACCTAAACGGGGCCGAATCATGAAGGTCAGAAGGTCACCATGTGGTCAACATGTGTCACCCACTGTCTCCTCTCTGACATATCAGTAATCCGCCTTAACTCTGCTCAGTTGAGTACATCTCTCTCTGTCCTGTCTGTTTGTTTGTTTATTTATAGAACACGTTATTGTTTGTTCATAGAAAACATTACTGTTGCGTGACTGTACCTTACACAATGTCCTGCGGCTCAGCAGCTGATGGGCCCAAACCTGTGCATCACAGGACGGGACTGGACACTGGACACTCCTGAAACACAAGACACGTTACACATTAGACTGGATGGACGAATGGACGGGAAAAAATGATGGACAAAGGGATAACTTGGTGACGCCGATCATAGGTGATCGAACTCATTAAACAAATTATGAATCAGTGTGGTAGTTCTGTTGTTTTCCTAATCGAGATGGAAACATACATAGATGGCCTAGATGCATGTCATCATTTTGCCTTCAAACACAGACCAATCAACCATAGAAGCAACATAAAATATATAATCGGTGAATATAAGAATATGCAATGTGACTCAATATGAACACAACTGTGTGGTTGTGATTTGAATTTGTCGTCATTATGATTGCTGTTCTCTTTTTTTTTTGTCGTTTCTTTCCCGGTTGGGTGTGGACAGCATGGTAGCCACACGGCTATAAATTTTTCAGCGGTTGTCTGGTCTAGGGTCCATGCCGTGCGGTGATGGGCAGCTAATGTATGTATGAGGATCCATTTAGGACACACCAGCTTTTAATGCCTGATTTATACTCCCTGCAAACAGGGCCCACTCCTCCTCCTCTCCGAGACAAAGATTCCGATTTAAACCACATTAACACACCGCTGTAAATATCTCTCCCTCCATCGGCTAGCCTCCATTCTTTCTATTTGCATTTTGATGGCCACTTTCATGTTTACCTCTGCTCTTCGCTCTCTCCATCACTCTTACTCTCCTTCTCTTGGCCAATTCTCCCTCTCTCTCTCTCTCTCTCTCTCTCTCTCTCTCCCTCCCTCTCTCCCTCCCTCCCTCTCTCTCTCTCTCAGCCTGGCCGGCCCTGTGTCTCTTCTCATACCTAGTACTCTCGCTATTGGTCAAGGTATGTTGCGTTTGTCTAGGATGGTCATCTGTATTCTCATGCTCACTCTGTTCTCTTGTTCTCTCTTTCTTTCCCTCTCTCTCTCTCTCTAACCTTTGTTGTCTAGATGCCTGTCTGCCCATCTCTCCATACCTCTGCTTCCTGTTTAAATGTCCCCGATCACTTGTCGTGGTCAACCTTTCTCAGTACTCTCCATCTCTGTCACACAGTCTTGTCTCATTCTGCCCTCTGCTTGTAGCTGCCCTTGTCTTAGACTGCGCATCTCTTTTGATGCCTCTCTCTATGCACGTGTGTGTGTGTGTGTCAGGGCCTGCATAACATAAGCTTCTCTGTCTACCCTCCCCTCTCACACCCCAACACCCATGTGTGTATGCATCCATCTTCACTTTCAGCATAAATTCACTGAACCCTTTGTTCTTTCTCATTTTTTTTCTCTCTCTCTCTCTCTCTCTCTCTCTCTCTCTCTCTCTCTCTCTCTCTCTCTCCATGCAAGGGTACGAGCTCTTGGGAGCTCTTCACTCAGTCCATCTATGTCGTGGTGGGTAATGTGCCTCCACTCTCCCAGATATTTCCTTCCTCTCATTCTATTCTCCTGGTCTCATTTCTTCATTTTCCATTTCCTGCTCTCCTTTCACCATTCTGAAAAGGGTGCTGACATGAAAAGGTTGAATTTAATTACATCGGAATTAATAGGACTGTTAAGGCAACTAAGTGGACCATTTCACCATAATTAATTCTTCAGAACCGCGAATAATTAAAACACACACACACACACACAAACACACACACATACACACACACACGGCGTACTTCAAGCTGAAGTCCTTCGACAATGCGTCTGACAAAGCAGAAGTGTAGCACCCAATGTTTTCCCTCTCGTCGTGTCCATTTTAGACAACTGGTGCTTTGTCTCCTGTGCTGTGAAATTGATTCCCGCAAAAACACTCTTGATAAAAATCTTATCCACGTGTGCACACACACACACACACACACACACACACACACACACACACACACACACACACACACACACACACACACACACACACACACACACACACACACACACACACACACACACTCGAGAGTCTGCTATGTTTGAAGGCCAGTAGTCTGATAAGAATCTCAAGTTTCTGGAAAGTAATGAGATAGGGGATAATCTGCAATCAAATTATTAAGCAAATTCAAAGACAAATTGGATTAGACTCTCTCAGCCACCCAGTCTCCATGTCTGTCTCTGTGTCTCTGTGTTTGTGTGTGTGTGTGTGTGTGTGTGTGTGTGTGTGTGTGTGTGTGTGTGTGTGTGTATCTTGAAATGTTCTCATCTAAACAAAGGGACACAAATGGCCTGCTTATTTGCAATTGCATTATCTCCCAATTATTGCAATCGCTTACACTAACCCGTTTAATCCCAACGGTCACAATTGTGACCGTACAAAAAAAATCTTGCTCTTGTGCCTTTAAAACTGTTACTGGATGAATTATCAATACATTTCTCCCAAAACTAGAAACCTGAAAGGGTCTCAGTTAAATATGTGCAGTGCCAAATGTGTAGTGTAATTTGTCACATGGCCAGAGCTGCTTATGTTTTGGTTGCACCCTGACCAGAAAATGTCCACCCAAAAGCTCCCAAACAAAAGCTTAGAAAAGTATGTTTATGTAAACATAGGACAAAGATTTTTGGTACACATCATCTTTAAGGTGTCTAGTATGGATTGATGCAATTGAAATATATGAACTTTGTTCAGCGTTCTCATAGCATGAGTGAACATGATGACGGTCACAATTGTGACCGTTGGGAAAAAAACATAGTCCGGGGTTTTCACACATTTCATTGTACAATCATCTAATTTCCACTAAATGCCATTCAGAGATGATATGGGGACATTGTCCCAGGTCTGTTCTTTACTTTTAAATTTGTATCACATGGCATTTCTCAACATGGCCTCTGAAATTCTCTATTATATTCTAAGTGTGCCAATTTTTACATAGAAAATCCATTATACCACACTATTATACATAGCTATTGTAATAGCTGATTTTCTATGCTGTTCTTTATTTTAATTTCACTGTCAGTCACTTCCTGCACATATCAGATCTAACTGACTGACTAGATTTTACAATCACACTTCAAAAACAGTAAATCATAATACTTATTGACTATTATATTACATAATGTCACATATAAACAAGGTGGTGGGGGGTATAATCAACTTGCCAGTCAGCCTGTTGAAGGCATATTGGCTGAATTTATGCAGAGACTTGCAGTAGATATGAACAACCTTACAAGAAAATGTATTCCCCACCCATTTTCCCAACAATACCCCTTCACTTATGTACAGTTAAGGGCCTCTGCCACAGGGACCAGTCAGACGAACCAGAAGCAAAGCTTCATGTGATCAAACATTTGTGATCAAGTGTCTCAAAAATCTGCTCTCACACTATTGTATGTCCAAATTACAGAATGTTTCCTATTATGCATTTAGAACCTTACTCAATTCAGTGGTAAAATTAATCAAATTTAGCAATATAGTGGATATCACACCCCTCTGACACTAGATTAGGCTAATAACAGGTCAGAGCAGGCTCCTATGCTCCTCAGGTTTATATGTAATAGGATTATGGACAGGGGTCCTGTGTTCCCCAAGTCAAGCATTGTATGTTTCCAGGGTCCTCCAGCTTTATAAAGCACATAATAGGTACCCGAATGAGCATAGGTTCCAGGATAGGACACTGGGAATATAGGGCCTTATGAAGATGGCAAGTTACTTAGTTGCATGCTGTGATGAAAATATGTTTAACAGCACTCACCAAAACACACCTCTCCACTTGTGTGTTTGATGCCAGACAGGCTCGTTATTGGCCTAATATAGTGTCAGAGGGGTGTGATGTCCACTATATTGCTAAATTTGATTAATTTTACCACTGGATTAAGTAAGGTTAAGGTGGTAAAATTAATCAAATTTAGCAATATAGTGGACATCACACCCCTCTGACACTATATTAGGCCAATAACTGAGGTCAGAGCAGGCTCCTATGCTCCTCAGGTTTATACTGTATGTGATGGGATCATGGACAGGTGTCCTGTGTTCCCCAGGTGAAGCATTGTATGTTTCCAGGGTCCTCCAGCTTTATAAAGCACATAGGTACCCGAATGAGCATAGGTTCCAGGATACATAGGACATTGGGAACATAGGGCCTTATGAATAAAAGGCCTTTGGAGCATAGGGACCAGGTAACATAGGTTCACTTCATTTAGTGACCTTAACAATAATACCACTGACCAAAGGAGACCAATTGCTGGTCCAATGGAAACTTGCAGGACAATCTGTTGTGTAATTAATTATTTAATATAATAAAATTAATAAAATAATAAATAATACAATAATAAACAAGACAAACAACATCACTTTTTCTAACATTTGTGGTTGCTGTTGTATTGTAGGGTGGTGTTGTTTACACTATAGTCATATATATACAATAGTGTGATATAATGCCTTTTCTATGTAAAAATTGGTACTCTTATAATATAATAGAGAATTGCAGAGGCAATGTTGAGTATTTGTATTGTGATACAAAATTAAAAGTAAAGAACAGACCTGGGACAATGTCCCCTTACTACTCTGACTGGAATTTATTGAAAATTAGATGATTGCACAATGAAATGTGTGACAATCCCTAAAATCGGACTATGTTGTTTCCCAACGGTCACAATTGTGACCAAGCATAAAACACTCCTTTTCACCCACTTTTTCGGGAAAATTTGAAAAAATAGTAATTGATTACTTCAAAGGGTTACTCAAGACACATGGTTTTGATATATTCAAGTCTGGGAAAAATTTGGGATTAAACGGGCTAAATGCGATTCACAAGTAATAGAGCTAAACCATTCATCACAAACCAATGAAAACAAACCCCACTATCCACATCAGAAATGGGTTTTAGTATTGTGGAAGACCAGAACAGGTATGTTACTGCATACACCAGCATGACTCAGGCCTTGTGACACAATGTCTGACTTGTTATCAGGGAGGAACAGAGATTTCACAAACACAAATCTTCACAAACACAAATCTTCCAAAAACACGAAGCACAAAATGACCTCATTAACACAATATTTCTGTAAGGAGCAAAAATAACAAGTGCTTCATCCTCCACACCCTCAACGAGATGACATACGGTACTTTTACATCACCATGATGAGCAAGCGCACCACAAAGTACAATCTCACTTACAGCCTCTATTAACCTGTGACTCTCAGAGAGAGAGAGCGAGAGAGAAAGAGAGAGAGAGAGAGAGAGGGAGAGGGAGAGAGAAGAGAGGAGACAGAGAGAAGAGAGGAGAGGAGAGAAGAGAGAAAGAGAGAAGAGAGAAGAGAGAGAGAGAGAAAGAAGAGAGAGAAGGAGAAAGGGAGGAGGGAGAGGAGAGAGGGGGGAACATGGACATTGAACCAGTACTGTTTAGTGTCATTATCCGAGGTGTTTAAAGTGGGAACTGCCTCTGGGCACTAGCAAGTTCACTGCACCAAAGCAGCAAATGACACCGCAGCCCCATATGGAACTGGAGAAGACACTCCTGTCCCTTCTGTGACCCACCAGCATGAGGCAACTGCACCAGATCCTCCTGTTCGCTTTACTTCACTAGACAATGAGCTGGAGTCAGCGTATCCACTGAGTTTATGCCAGTCAGGGTCTCGCTGCCCACTAAGAGATTCACTCCTCTACTCCATCTCTCCATCTCAATCTCCATCTTCTCCATATGGATTTTCTTCATCATGTCTTTATTTTGTTTTATGCTTTTTTATTTTCATTTTCTGTATTATTTTTGTGTGTGTGTGTGTGTACGTGTGTGTGTGTGTGTGTGTGTGTGTGTGTTTGGGGGGGGGGGGTCCTGAAGCCATTACTGAAAGTCACACAGCCTGGAGCACTCATTCCATCCCTCCATCTTGTTACCCAGTCCTCAGTCCTTGTCCCATCTCTCTCCATTCCTCTTTCCTACTCTCTTGACATTTCTTTCCATCCTTCTCACTTTTTTCATCCCTCTCTCCACTTATGCCCATCTCTATCTCCATCCCCCTCTCAATCCATCTTTCCCTCCATCTCTACCCTTCTCTCTCTCCCTCTCTTTCCATCCCTCTCTCATTGCCTCCACCTCTCTCCTACACTCTCTCTATCTCCTTCTCCTTCTTGTTTGCTTGTGGCTGAAGCTCAGAGACGCATCATACCCGAGACACGTGCCAAGCAACTCCTGCTGCCAGAGTTCGGAGAGAGTACTCTCTCTCCCTCTCTCCCTCCCTCCTCCCCCCCCGAAGATGATGATGCTTGGAGTGAACTCAACCCTCTGCTAAGCTCCATATTTCTCAGGGGGGGGGGGTCTTGATGGCAGGCAGCAGTCTCCCTCCCTATACTGGCTAGATGTGTCACATGGCATGCCAAACTGGAAATTGTAAAAAGCATGTGCTGCTATTCATATCTATAGTCAGCCATAGCCAATATGTTTATTTTCTGTGTGTGTGTGTGTGTGTGTGTGTGTGTGTGTGTGTGTGTGTGTGTGTGTGTGTGTGTGTATGTTTTCTGCCTTGAGATTTAGGTTATTCCAAATTCCCCACCCGACATCCTTCGGCCAAGGCTAAACATATGTCTTTACAAAACAAATCGCTTAAAGGTCTTCTGGAAAAAAAACTAAAATAAATTAAAAAAAACTAAAAAAAAAAAAAAAAAAAAAAAAAAAAAATCACTCCTCTCCCCCCTCCCACCCCACTCAAAATGAAACGAAACACACAGAAAACAGACAGAGAGTCTCAGATGAGTGTAAATTATTAACATGATTCTCCTCCGCCACCCACAGAAGGGAAATAAGCCATTAGGCCTGGGGGGAGATATTGACGTAGCGTCTAATGTGAAGTGATGGACTGTGTTCCAGGGCATTGAGGGGGCTGTTGTGGGGGGAGGGGGGGGTAAGGGCTTGGTCAGCTGGTGAGGGTGAGTACACTATAGGGCGCCGTAGAGGGGAGAGGTGGTCTCGGGGCAAAGAGGGGTGGGGGGTCGTCACGCTGCTTGTCAAAGCAAACGCTCTCCGCCCCACTGGAAAATGAAAATACGGTAAGAGCTGGAGTGGATGGAACCGTTATGAGTCACAAAGGCCTGCTGCCACGGCAACGCCCGACACCCCCCCCCCCTCCCAAACCCCCCAAGGCCCCCATCACACCCACCACTACACCACCCCTCCCATGCAGCTCCCCACGCCAAATGGGTTTGATCTGACTACAACAGAGAACACTTCACACTGCTCTTCATCACTGATGGCCAGGCTGGAGGGTCCTATTCACATCCCCCATTCAGCTGAATGATCTCCCTCGTCCACCATCCTGATTCCGTAAGGGTGTGAACACGGGCAGAATGGAGCACTGTGGGTGTGTGTGTGTGTGTGTGTGTGTGTGTGTGTGTGTGTGTGTGTGTGTGTGTGTGTGTGTGCGCAAATGTGTGTGTAAGTTAATCAGGAAGCCTACCACCTTTGTAATCAATCAATTAGGCCCGTGAGGCCTGAGGGACCATCTTGTTATGAAACAATGAGTCCCAGAAGCCCCAAACAAAGCACATGCTCTCAGACAACTTCCTGAAAGCTGACCCAAAGGAATGTATGCGCATTTCATAAAAAAAGATAGAATTGCACTGGGAACATGGAATTGCACTGGGAAAAATGTCCACACCTGGTGTGGCAATAGCACAACATGCACAACCACAGGCCTAATCACAGGCATTCAACTCCCCAAGATATAAAATGTATTCCAACAATATGAAGGGCACAAATAGTCATGGCATTTCCAGCATGTGTACTATATAAACCTTGCGTATCGGTACATGAAACATTCATTGCCACACACACACACACACACACACACACACACACTGACCCATCTCTGACCCCGTCCACCCCTTCATAATTACACTTAAGTCACAATACCAGGATGTACTGTAGGCGAGGAAACCAGAGCCGTTTCCAGCTATAACACCATTGGGCAGGGCAATTAACACAAATTACACCATCAACACCATCACTCTAGCATCATACCACAGAGAATTAATTTACAGTTACATATTAAATATATTTGACGGTATATGACAGTGATTGCTTAATTATTTGATTATCAATGCAAAATTATACTCATGCCAGCTATGAGTGTGTGCATTTCAACAGCCAAGTGTGTGCATTTCAACAATCTATACAAAATATACATCAGTCACTGAGATTGCCACATCCAGGCTGGCCAAACCAAGACCCCATCAAGCCCCATAATAGAACAAAAACACCACAAGACTACATTCCCAACACATCAAAGCCCAAAAACTCCCAGCAACTCAGAGTTACATGTTCTTCAATAATGCACACACACACACACACACACACACACACACACACACACACACACACACACACACAAACACACACACACACACAGCATGAGGGACAGGCCATCAATAAACACCTAATTCCATGCAGAGATGACTTCAAATACATTTCCTTGAAAAGGAAACCAGGAGGAAAAAATGTGCAACGGCAACTTCAAAAGTTCTACCTTATTGGGTCTTGCTACGTTATTTCTCATGCAGTTAATCAGAGGCTCTATGAATTTATTGGGCAGGTGATGAAACGCGATATCACTCGAAGCGCACAGGCATCGGAAAACCCGACACTTTCATTTTTGATCTTGGAATTAATTAATGAACATAGACATGGAATAAAGAAATACCGGTAAAGAAACAAAGAAATAAAGAAATAAAAATGCAAATGCATAGAACTCCTGGTCACTATAGCAGGTCTGATGTTGAAAATGAAACATGATCAGAGGTAATATCAAGGATGTAAAAAGGCAACATGTTACACCCAACTGGTCTCATAGAAAACAGTGCGGTCAGGGTTCAAAGTCAGACGCAGCATTTACTAGAGAGTGTGCTGGTAGAGGGTTGCTGACTGAACCAGGAGAGATTGTCATTAGATGTGCAAGCAAGACAAGAGGGTGTGTGTGTGTGTGTGTGTGTGGGGGGTGGGGATGGGGACAGCAGCGGTGTATGATTTCCACAGGCTCTTCCCTCTTCCGTGCCATGGGTGTGGGTGAAATTAAATTCATGAGAGCTGATAACGGTGGCGCTATGCTGGAGGAGACTCGTCTCGTGGCCCTGCTCCTGCCCCTGCTCTCTCTCCTCAGCACCGACTCCAGCCCGCCGTGCACAGCACCGCACACAACCACACAGCGGGAAGATTAGGCCATTTAAATTCACAGCCAGACCTGAGGCTACTGCTTTATCTCTTCACTTACCCACCCTCTCTCTCTCTCTCTCTCTCTCGTTAAGTCTATCCCCTCCTCTCCTGCATTTTAACATAGTTTATATCGCTCATCTCTCTCTCTCTCTCTCTCTCTCTCATCCTTATCTCCATCCTGCTTCCTCTTTCACCATTTTATCACTCGCCCTCAACATATTACGGTTCCTTCCTACATCTTCAACCATACAAAGACAAACACACACACACACACACACACACACACACTTTCTCTCTCTATCTCTTTCTCCCTCATTCTCCATTTAACTCCATCTCTCCCTCTCTCTCACTGATTACTGATTCCCTCTTGTTTTTTTCCATTTCCATTTCCTTTCCCTCTCTTTCCACAAGGAGGCTCAGCAGGCACACACACACACACACACACGCACACACACACCCTCCATGTCCCTGTCCTAATTGGCCATATCAAATCAACTTGTAGGGCAGCGGGTGTTGCAGCACAACAGGTTTTCTGTCCATGGTTGCGTAGGAGGGCCTTCCCATTCACAAGAGTGCCCTGTGAGGTAGGACCCAGACAAATGTAGAAAATCACGCAAAAGCACGTGGACGGTCATCATATGAACTCGGAACATAGTTGCATTAACCGGCAAACCTCCGGTTACAAGCCCGTTACGTAACATTCCATTGTAACGGTAATTTCATTGTTGCCCTCATCAAGCTCATGTCCAGCTCCACTCTATGTTCATGGAGAACTACCTCCGCAGACTGTTTGGAATTGTTCGCCGAAAACTCAAGGCAAACAGAAAACTGTTTGCCAACGTTCGGAAACGTTTGGCTTAGTTTGCAAATTTGAACGCACCTCTGTTGTCACTTTAGCCTACTTTAAAGATGGCATAACACGGAGCCTATGTCCTGAGACAAAGAGTACAGTTAGCATAACACTCACTCACATACACACTCACATACACACTCACACACTTGGTCACACAACTCACACCTTCCATGCTAAAGACAGTTTTCACTTCAATGTGACTGATGCGGACGATCGATAGCATAGCTGAGTACTGGGTCCTGACACTAGTCCCTAGTGTGGCATACATCAGTTCACATTTCACTGCATAAGTGTGTGTGTGTGTGTGTGTGTGTGTGTGTGTGTGAATAAGAGAGAGAGTGAGTGTCTATAACTGTGTGACCGTGACCATGTGCCTGTGAGTGTGAGTGTGATAGTGTGTGTGTGTGTGTGTGTGTGTGTGTGAATAAGAGAGAGAGTGAGTGTCTATAACTGTGTGACCCTGACCATGTGCCTGTGAGTGTATGTGTGTATGTGTGTGTGTGTGTGTGTATGTGTGCGCGTGTGTGTGTGCGTGTGTGCTTTGAGCAAGTGTTGTGTGTGTACCCTGCTATTTCACCACGTGCCGTGCGTGCAAATATCTTTTTTTCTCTCCAACACAAGCCCCCCCCCCCCACACACACACACACCCACACACACATTAAGAAAGGCTCATCTCCTCGGAGCGCATGTGTCAGAGCGACCTCAAATCATCCCCACAATTTTCCTCTCTATTGGGGCTGAAGAGGTGGCCGTGGGGGGAGTTTACCTAGCGGCGGGAATATCGTTATCATAATGGCTGCCGCCGTCTCGCCATCGCTAAAACGCCTCCGTAGTCTTCTAGCCAACCTTGCCGCCCTTAATAAAAGTCAATGGAGAGGAAAAATCTGTATTGAACATGGTCAAGGGGATGCAACACGCATGCACAAGGTGGACTTGCGCACAATTTCATGGGGATTCATTGCCGAAGGTTTAATTAATTTGCTTATTCTAAAATATGCTTTTAAACGGCGAGGAACATACTTGGGTGACTGTAAAAGTAGAATATGCCAGTGGACAAAAGACAGATCTTTATGTTCTTCAACAGGTTTTTAAAGAACATTTACCATCCTTATTCCATATGGTCCTTTTGTCAGTGTAGATCAATGTCTGATACATAAAACATATACATACATAAAACATAGAACCTATACACATGGATGTTTTTTTTTCCCCTCTAATGTTTATGCATGGTGAGCATGCTTACATAAAAAAGCAAATTGTATGTGTGTGTGTGTGTGTGTGTGTGTCACATTTTTCCACCACCTTATGAACTCAATATAAAAGAAAACAAATGCACAGCATGACCCCCCTCAACCTCAATGACCATGAAGCATGCATTCAAACAAACACACACACACACACACACACACACACACACACACACACACACACTGTTGTCATTCTATAGTCTCTCACTGAGCGCTTAGTTACTGGGTGAGACCCTTAGTGTGTCCGGCCTGCTAGTTGTTAATGACAGAACCGTGACTAATTGGACTAGCGGAGAGTGGAGACCAAATTACACGTTTGGGTTTCCAGGAAACCTATCGCAACCACCCACGCCTCACACACACACACACACACACACACATTATGGAACCTGACCCCCATTTGAGGAGGGCAACCCCAGCAAGGAGGGTGACCTTGACATAGGAGCAGGGCCAAGATGTGGTTCCAATAAGGCTCCCATCCCTGTGTGTGTGTGTGTGTGTGTGTGTGTGTGTGTGTGTGTGTGTGTGTGTGTGCACGTGTGTGCGTGTGTATGGATTTCTGTGTGTGTGTGTGTGTGTCCAAATGAGTGGGGAGAGAGTGAAAGGTGGTTTCTGGTGTGTGTCAGGAGTGACAGTAGCTTGGACAAAGTTTGACAGGTGTGTGTATGTATATGCAAGAAAATGTGTATATGTGTGTGTGTTTGGAGTTAAAGGGCTTCGGCCAAACAAAGCCCCCTATTCATGGCCAGAGAGTAAGGTGAAGGTAGCTCTGAACATAAGTATGAAACACACACAAACACACACACACACACTTATTCCCCGCTCTCACGCAAGCCTGCGCTGTATTCTAATGTTAGATGTCTCCTTGCACAGGAACAGAAGTCCACATCAATCCCGTGCCCCTAATGGGCAACCTGACCCTTCCATTACCACGGCGACCGTCGGCAAGGCAAACACAGGAAGCCTCTGTAATAGCCGCGCGGATACTTTCGCATGGAAACACTCAGAAATGACATAAATCCCGAGGTCACGTCCCTCATAAGATTTTTCTCCGTGAGTAACGAGGCTGGACCAAGAGGTCTGGGGAACCAATAGAGCCTTAATCTAGCCAGGGCAAATATGAATGGACGCTGTTCTAACACTTTCGCTAGAATTACAACAGGAGCGATGGGAGATTTTTCTTTTGTAACGTCGGAGGGAATGGGAACATTACTGCCTGCAAGAGGCTGACCCTCTATGACCCACTGGCATAAATATTCAGGTCCACAAGGCGAGACGTCTCATTTTTTTTACGTCCTGGTTTGAAATTGATGTTAATTAGCAAATTGTAGCTTTGGAGTGGAAGTTACAGGATCATTTTCAGAAGTCTCCATTATGACCGACTGCGGTGAGTCTTAAAAGTCTATCATGTTACATATAACCAGACGAAACAAGATGTATACCTTTTCCTTAAAAGGAATGACTTAACTGATTAATCTATCAAAAGAACTGAGTTAAATAATTATTCTATAAAAACAAATGACCATTTTCAGCTCTGATGGAGAGACTTGTTCTGCTTGAGCAAATCAAAGCTACCTCCAGATATCCAGGTAGGAATTTACTGACATTCTTATCGGGAGAGCAGGAGAGAGACTAGCAGCACACCATCCAAAATCACATCTGACAGAGCATTTAAAATCCAGAAGATGCACAATGCCAGCGAGTGATGACTATCCAGCCGTAAAATTGGACAGCATTCCCTCCAGCCAAGCATAAACCTCAAAGTGGCTTGACAGAAAAGAAAGACAATAAAGTGGGGATTTGGTGGGCTTGATGAAACAACAATAAAGCGAACTCAAAGCAAAGAGGAATACAAATCGAAAAGGATTAAAGTTCGAAGGCATGACTGCAAATTCTATTCTGGGAACCTACATTTGATTTAATTTAACGACGGTTATGACTGTCTCATGTACTTCAGATGAGTGGCGGAAGTGCTGTTGATTACAGGCACACGCCGGCTGAGGCAGGAGAAACTCATCTGTGAGCTGCACCGACCCACTCACAACCTGTGCAAACAGAGCAGGTAATGAAGCAACGCGACGCCCGGGGTGATCGATGATTAGCCAGACAAAAGCAGCCATCGGACGGCCATTATTCACGTTTATCTACGACTCGGGAAAATCATGACTCATCTCATCCAGACTGAAGCAGGATGATAAACGACGGCCCGACCGAGCGTAGACATACTGATAGTCTGGACAATGTGATGAGTAGAGCATGGGGGGAGGCACCCCCCCCCCCCCTCAGGTTCCTCTATTATTACAGACACTAAATCACATTTGTGTACCCTCCAGAAGAAAAAAAAGAAAACTGGAATGGTGAGGTGCAAAATTGAATGTGTCTATTTTACTTTTTCTTGAAAACTCAGAAAAATGCCAACCTTTCTCTTTCTCCCCTTCTATGTCATTCTTACTTTGCTGTTTTTCCTCCGATTTTTCATCATCTCTTTCTTTAACGGCGTAAGCAGAAAGTCAGTTAACGCACAAAACCATTCCAAAGCCCACTAATAGACTTAGAAATATAAAGTGCTGGCGCAAACTGAAGGCAAAAAGTCACCGAGTGCATCAATTGTTTCCACTGCATATAATACGCCCCCAGCAACCAACACAACCACATAAATTGAAAAGAAAAGCAGAAATAAAGGGGGGAGGAAGAGGAGGGAGGGACTGGATAGAGTGAGAGAGCGAGTGAGTGAGCGAGGCAGCGCTGGAGAAAAAGAAGTGGTCGTCGTGGAGCCAACATGGCGATCACTATGGTGATAAGTGCGGGCGAAGGCCTGTGAGGCTTCTTGTGTTTTCAGAGGGGAGACAAGCGAGGTCCTGCATGTCAATAAAAAGCCGCATCGCTTTTTTTCTCTCCTCAGCCATGCTGCCTTGCCGTCTTTTATTTTTTTCTCTCCTCCTCCTCCTCCTCCTCCTCCTCTTCCTCCTCTCCCTCGCTCCTCGGCTCCACACGCCCCCGGTGCCGTCAGGGCTCTGGAGCTCTTTAATTGGGGGGCTGCGGCGCTCAGCACAACAGTGGCCTCAGTGGTGGTGGCGGTGGCCAAAGCAACGCAGACAGCAGTGGTGGCAGCGGCCTCAGATGCAATGGCAGCAGCACAGCAGCAGGGCTTTATAGCGCTCTCTACCACCTTCTCTCTATCCCTCTCTTTCTCTCGCTTTCCCACCCTTTTTTTTTTTGTCCTCCTCTCTCTTTCTCTCCATCTCTGCAGACTTTCAACCCCCACCAGGCCCCCTGGACACCTCCCCTCACCCCCTCTCCCATACCCCACCCCTCAGCATTTTCTCCTTGCTGCCTTTCTGCTGAGCTTTTAAAGGGTCAAACACATTTAGTTGTCAGATGCACGCCCCTCAATATTGT
>NW_027468640.1:13443745-13448745 GCF_046254945.1 Alosa pseudoharengus
AATTCAAATCTCTTTGATTGGATGGGGACGGGGCGATTCACGTGGACTGGTAGTGTTACATGTGTGTGTGTGTGTGTGTGTGTGTGTGTGTGTGTAAGGGGGAGAAAACTTGCAGGAGAATAGTGTTGCACAGGGGGAAGCAGATGGCTGTCGGGATGGGGTTCTTTCTGCATGAAGGAGCCCCTGCATCTGCCAAGAAGACTCGCGCGTCTCTGGGATGACCACGTGGACCCTCAGCTACCGGGAGAGGCAGTGGCAGGAGATCGCTTCGCTAAACGGGGCCAAGCGCTACGTCAGGATGCGTACTCCACTTCTTATAGCCGCACTTTGCTCTTCCTTTCCTTTCTCTCTCTCTCTCTCTCTCTCCCTTTCGGCCACGATCCCCCCCCCCACCACACACACACACGCACACACACACATGCACGCACACACACATGCACGCACACACACACACACTTCCTTTCTCCTCCCAAAGCCTCTGTGGCATCATATTTCCATGGCAACCTGCCGTTGCCCATGAGCTGCCGAGGATGTTGGCAGGGTTTCCGAACTTCCTGTCTGTCGGCGAGCGGAACATGGCAGCCGAGCCCAGGTGAGCTGCCCGAAAACCGGCGAAGCAGAGCAGCCATCGCCTCACACACACACACACACACACACACACACCAGCCATCGCTCGCCCTCTGCCACACACACACACACACACACACACACACACAATTCACCCCAGTCATAGATCTCGAGGAATGGAGATGAAAAGTAGTTTAGGGTTCTGTGGGTCTCTCTCAGACATGGCAGACATTTTCTGCCGCAGTGAAAGAACATGCATCTAGTATTAGAAACCATATAGCAAACATAAAATATAAAGTGGAAAATATAGAGTGGAAAATTCATTTTTACCATCAATCTCTGAAAAAGCTTCAAAGTGATTTTGCCAAAAAAATGTAATGTGATTTTATCATTTACATATCTAGTACGATCAGTATCATTTTTTCTTAGGTTTACACTGTGACGTTCCAAGCTCTTATGTTATGAAACAGAAATCAGATGAAAACTCAATTTCCGTGAGCCTGGCTTTTGTCTAGCGGTAAGGTTTTTTAGAGGCCTACTTTCCGGTTTTCAGTGCTTAAAAAGCCTCTTGAGCTTATTTCCGTTAAAGCTTTTACCGACATGATCGGGAGAAGTGCGATCTCTCATTCACAGCCAGTGGGTGAGTGAGAGAAGGAAGGTGCCAAGGATCACCTTGCTCTCTCCACTCTCCCCTCACACACACACACACACACGCAACCTCTCTTTCTCCTTCTGTCTCTGTCGTCTCCTCTCTTTTGTGTGCTCCTCTCTCTCTGTCATTCTCTCTAACACACTCTCTCTCTCAGCCATAGAGTCTGCAGCTAGTACACTCTCACACACACACACACACACACACACACACACACACACACACACACACACACACACACACACACACACACACACACACACACACACACACACACACACACACACACACACACACACACACACACACACACACACACACACACACACACACACACACACACACACACACAGAAAGAAATGTGGATAATCAAGGCGGCAGAAATCAATGCACCAAAAAAGGCACTTCACTCCTGCTCGATTTCATCCTTTGGTTGCGCGGGCCACAATTAAAAGCCCACTCTGCGCCTGCCACTCCTCCTGCTGTGGCTGCTGCTTCAGGCCTGACAGCTTCCCTGGGCACGGTGTGATTAACCAAATAAAAGCCCAGGCCTTCTCCTCTCCTCTCCTCTCCTTCTCCTCTCCCTTCCCCGGTCATCTCCTCTCTTCTCCTCCTCTCCTCACTCATCTTGTCCCCTCTTCTGTTCTCCCTTCTCCTTTTCTCTCCTCTCTTCTCCTCTTCTCACATCTCCTCTCCTCCCATCCAGTCTCCTCCCCTCCCTTCCCCTCTCCTCTCCTCTCCTGTGTGTGTGTGTATGTGTATGTGTGTGTGTGTGTGTGTGTGTGTGTGTGTGTGTGTGTGTGTGTGTGTGTGTGTAGGGGAAAGGGTTTGTAAGTGTGTGTTTGTGAGTAGCGGAAAGGGTTTGTAAGTGTGTGAGAAAAACGAGATGAGAGAGAGAGAGCATACTTCGGCTTACAGTCCCAGCTCCCTGGGTCAATGGCAGTAGCCAGAGAAATGATCAGCTCCCTGGAACTGAAACCAGAAAGAGCACTCAAGTTGATGATGCCTTCCAGAGTGAAAGAGAGAGAGAGAGAGAGAGAGAAAGAGAGCTACTTCAGATGAGAGCTGCCATTAGACTGTTTTAACATCATACCAAGACTATCAAGAGAGGGACCAGGTGACCCAGAATGAGGTCAATTTGTGAATTCCTCTGCGTCAATCGTGTTCGTTGACACAGAGCTCCAACACCATCCAAACTAAAAGCTTCACTTCCCTTCATTTCATTTCTCCTCCATTGCATAACCCTTCAGGCAGACATTAAGCAACAATCATTGCCAGAGGAGGAAACTCGATTACAGATTAGCGAGATTAATCATTATCCACGAGCAGTAGAGACGCAGGCCGCGTAGCGCCACAGCGACGGTGTCTCATGATGTGCTGTTCGGAGATAAACATCTGTAAATTACCTAGTTACGGGCCGCAGCGACGGTGTCCTATGATGTGCTGTTCGGAGATAAACATCTGTAAATTACCTAGTTACGGGCTGAAGCCCGGCTGGGTTGCCAATTTATTCTCCCCAGCCAGCTGCAATTAGGCCAGCCACAGCCAGCTGTGAGATGCACAAAGCTGGCTTAGAGTGGATTAGTGGCCTCGTGAAAAAAAAAAGATTAAAATTATTTAAAAAGCGAAAATATAAACAAGATTAGTGTGTCGCATTTAACCGCATTAGTCAGTGCCGAGCCACACGGCTGAAAGTCAGACCTTTACTCTCTGATGTCAACACGACAGACAGGTGCAAAAACAGAACGAGGAGAAAGTTACGTTCCTTAACGTGAACCAAACACGCTTGAGAGCTCCTTTAAAGCAACACTTAAGAGTTTTTTTGTACCTTAAAATAATGTTTCCAAAATCGTTTCAGTGGTTCATCAACTCGTAACAGGGTGAACGGCAATTCTGCATTCGCTTCGCGGCCCTCTATCGGCTCTAACCGCATTATGTAAGTTTGCCAGATCGGGTAGCGGATCTGTAGTTCGATGGAATGAGACATAAGAAACTACAAATTACAATACATGTACAATACATCGTACTTTTATAAATCATGCAAAATATTCTACCTTGTCTGTGGACATAGTTATTTGCAAAGCCGGTGCTGAATAAACAAGTAGCGTGCGTGCGACAGAGGGAAAGTTCTTTGGTGTTGCTTTAAATTTCCCCACAGGAACTCATCGTGTACATGCAGGGGGGGGGGGAGCCTACCTCACAAACTTATTTGCAAGGCCGGTAATTGTTAATTAACGTCAAATTAGCAGCATGACCCTGTTGAAAGAGATGCTTAAAAAACTAAGGAAAAAAATGTGATAAGGACACAAAAAGCTCGGCCTATTCATGCAGGTGCAAAAGCTGCAGGGTGTCAAAACAGTTGTCGGCTGCCCCTTCCTTTAACCCAAGGCTCTGAATAACACACACACACACACACACAGACTCATTAATAACAGGAGAGATTACTGACGATGATAACAGTGAGAGATTAGCACCGATTTTGCTGAAGGGTGGGTGGGGGAGGGGGGCAAATGCTTCATGGAGAGAAAAGAAAAAGAAAAAAGCTGAGAGAAACACTCTTAGGCATGCTGCCACAGAGTTCCACTTTAAGGCTTCCCCTGGAACTCTTTATGGCCTTGGAGACCTTTTAAAAGCTTCTAATTCCACCCGTTTATCTGGGAAAAGAGTCTAACAAAAGAGGCCCTTCTTCAGTGAAAAAAGGTTGTCTGTAGGTTGCTACAAAGTGTCCAACCTCAAAAGGGATCCAAGTGGTAACTTTAAAACGAGGCTACATGGGAGCAAGATAAGAGCACCCTTTCTGGCAAGAGTATAGTCTAGAACATTCCAGTAGAAGAGCGGAACTCCACTCCACTTGCTAGAGTTCGAGGCCGGTGCAGTTCAGCGTAAGAAGTTGCACAACATCTGTCTGAGGTAACAATACCAATGATTGATTTTCGCACTCAGTGGAATTTAACTGACATTTAAAAAGGACAAGGTCAGTCAGGGAGTTTTCTGTCACAGGAGTGCCCTCCCTTCTAACCAACAATTCCCCTCCGACACACACACACACACACACACACACACACACACACACACACACACACACACACACACACACACACACACACACACACACACACACACACACACACACACACACACACACACACACACACACACACACACACACACACACACACACACACACACACACACACACACACACACACACACACACACACACACACACACACACACACACACACCCCCTCCCCTCTTATCCTGCAGTGAATTCATTTGTCGTTTGTCACACAGCAAAAGGTGACGGGTCGAACTGGATCAACCTCTGGCATTTTTTCCCCTTCCCAGACAATGTCCTGTGGCAATTTGCATATCTTAATGATGGCACAAATGTAAAATAAAGGATAAACGGAGGCAACTGTTTCTATTTAAGAACAAGCCCCCTTCTTTTCATTGATATGAAAGCTAACGCTGACACAATTATCAAAAAAGACATTTTTACACTTCAGTAATTTGCATCATATTATCATGCAAATCTTCCTCCATATAAGAGTCGATTAAGTATGCATTTCACTCACACCACAGCCTATTAGAGCTCGGGTTATTGGTATGCAATTCATGAAGACGGAAATATTATTCTACAGCCTGAAATGAAAACGCTTACAATTTATTTTACAAACTTACATAAAAAAAATGTTGTACAACATGAAGTGATGCTGATCGAACATCCCAAGTTTCTACTTGAAATGTAACTTAATTAGTTATCTTAATTACGGACTGTTCA